>NW_024599456.1:0-33347 GCF_004379255.2 Salvia splendens | reverse complement strand
TGTGAAGAACGAACTTATGGTTGTGATGATCGAAAAGAAATTAATGAAATGACAAGATGCAAGGAAGAACACAAGCGAATTACGTGGTTCGGCGTAAGCCTACATCCACGGGCAGAATCTGGTGTGTTTCTTTATTGATCACTCGAGAGATTACAAAACAAGAGCACTCAAACTCTCAAGAATTTACAAGATGGAAAACCCTCAACTCGCCCGAAAACTTCTTGCTTCGAGAGCTAAAAACGCACAGCTGAAAGATAACACTTCCTCTCTTGAATTCTCTCTCTATCACTTTTGATTTCTGTTGTTGTTAGTTCTGGAATGAATCGCAACTTCCTTAAGTAGTACCGATCAAGAAAAACCGCCGAACAGTTTCCTTTGCCGAACAGCTTCCCTGCCGAACAGCTTCCTTTGCCGAACAGCTTCCTTTGCCGAAAGCTGCCTTTGCCGAACACCTTTTGGCGAACACCTTTGGCGAACACCTTTTGCCGAACACCTTCTGGCGAACACCTTTGGCGAACACCTTTTGCCGAACACCTTCTGGCGAACACTTTTGGCGAACACCTTTTGCCGAACACTTCTGGCGAACACCTTTTGGCGAACAGCTTCCTTTTGCCGAAAACGGTTATAACCGTTTCCAACGGCTAGTTTCTGTTTCGGTTCCCAACGGCTATTTCCTGACTTGATTCTTCCACCAGCTCAATCCGATCTTGATGAGCTCAAACACTAACAAATCCTCCACCTTTGAGCAATCTAAGATCCATCACCACCAGTTCCACCTTCCTTCCCATACTTACAAATTTCGGACCACCCCAACCAAATCCAAGCAATGTCGGAACTTGGATCTCGGTAGGGCTTTAGTAAGTGCATCAGCCGCATTGTGCTCGGTGCTGACCTTCTCAATCTTCACCGCACCCTTCTCAACCTCATCTCGAATGAAATGCAGCCTCACGTCTATATGTTTGCTGCGTTCATGATATGTCTGATGTTTCGAAAGACAAATCGCGCTATTGCTGTCGCACTTGATCACAACATTCTCTTGCTTCACCCCAAAATCACCAACTATACCCCTAAGCCAGAAGCTTTCCTTTACTGCCTCAGCAAGAGCTATATACTCTGCCTCCGTCGTCGATAGAGCCACCACGGATTGGAGATTAGACTTCCAGCTCACCGCGGAGCCGAACAAGGTAAATATGTACCCAGATTGTGAGCGCCTATTATCAAGGTTAGCTGCATAATCTGAATCGCAAAACCCAATAATGCTATCCTTATCTCCTTCATTCTCTGATTTGAACATTATTCCCAGATCACTACTTCCTTTAAGATACTTGAGAATCCCTTTCAAAGCCAACCAGTGCTCTCTTCCCGGACAGGACATGTATCTGCTCACCACGCTTACCGCATGAGAAATATCAGGCCTTGTGCATATCATCATATACATCACACTCCCAACTATGTTGGAATAAGGTATCTGGCTCATCTCTCTTTCTTCTTGCTGATTTCTGGGACATTGTGATTTGGACAGCTTAGTCTGTTGTGATAGTGGAACTGAGGTTGTTCTACTCTTGTCAATCTGATATTTGTGCAGTACTTTCTGAATGTAGCCTTCTTGGGACAACCACAACACCCTCTTATCTGCACTTCTGAATATATCCATTCCCAAAATCTTGCTAGCACTCCCCAGATCCTTGATTTCAAATCCCTTTTTCAATAAGGCTTTCACCCTATCTAGCTCCTGTCTATCTGGTCCAGCAAGCAAGATGTCGTCTACATATAATAGCAAATACACAGCAGGTCCCTCAGACTTTGATTTGAAGTAGACACAACTATCATATCTGGAATTTATAAATCCCATACTCTGCATATGTTCATCAAACTTGATATGCCATTGTCTACTTGCTTGCTTCAAACCGTATAGACTTTTCTTTAGTAGACAAACCTTATCTTCACTCCCATGTATCACAAATCCCTCTGGCTGATTCATGTATATAGTTTCCTCAAGCTCTCCATGAAGAAAGGCTGTCTTCACATCAAGTTGGTCCAAAAACCAACTTCTTTGAGTAACTATAGCTAGCAAAATTCTGATTGAGGCATGCTTTACCACTGGAGAAAATACTTCATTATAGTCTATTCCCTCCTCTTGTGTGAACCCCCGAGCTACAAGCCTAGCCTTGAACCTAATCTTGTTCCCAACCTCCAACTTTTTCTTGTATATCCACTTACAACTCACTGGTTTTTGTGTGGAAGGTCTCTTCACAAGCACCCATGTCTTGTTTTTGATCAGGGACTGTATTTCATCTATCATAGCCTCCATCCACTGCTTGCTCTCCTTAGAACTCATAGCTTCCTTGAAGCTTGAAGGCTCTGCATACTCTATGTTTTCTGCAACACATAGTGCATATAGCAAGTATTCTTCTTCACTGTATCTTGTAGATGGTTTAGGGATTCTTCTGACCCTATCTCTGGCTAGAACATAGTCACCCAAATCCTGCTGCTCAGGGTTCAACACATCAGCACCTGCTTCTTCTTGTTCACTATGATTTCCCATCTGCTGTTCAGGCTCAGCAGTTCTATCTGCTCCAGAAACCTCCACCTGAACTGATTCCTCAGCCTCCTCAGGTTCTGGAACACCCATCTCCACCATCCTCTCAGGCTCTGGTTCTTTCTCAGAATGAGATGGCCTCTGGCTCTCTTGAGCCTTTTCCAGAAATGGCATCCTACTTTCTTCAAATTGCACATCTCTAGAGATAATAACTTTCTGATTTCCTGGCTCTATGCACCACAGCCTGTAGCCCTTCACTCCCCTTTGGTATCCAATCATCACACATCTCAAGGCCCTTGGCTCCAACTTACTTTGCCTGATGTGTGCATAAGCCATACAACCAAAAATCTTCATATTCGAATAATCCATGGCCTTTCCATACCATCTCTGATCAGGAGTGTCAAAAGCTATAGCTGAAGAAGGACTTCTATTGATGAGAACTGCTGCCATACTCACAGCCTCACCCCAGAATCTCTTAGCCATTCCAGAGCCAAAGAGCATACATCTAACTCGCTCTAGGATGGTTCTATTCATGCGCTCAGCGACTCCATTCTGTTGGGGATTAGATGGAGATGTCCTATGCCTCTTCATACCTTTCTGCTTGCAGAAAGAATCAAACTCCCCACTCAGAAACTCCAGCCCATTATCAGTTCTTAAACACTTCAAAGAACACCCTTTCTCCACTTCCACTTCCCTACACCACTCCTTGAATTTCATGAATGTCTCTGACTTTTCCTTCAAGATAAACACCCATAATTTTCTAGAAAAATCATCAATAATGGATAGAAAGTATCTACCTCCACCCAATGAAGCTGTGTAGCTGGCCCCACAAGTCACTGTGGCATAGTCTAGTGGTGACCTTGAGCTGTGAATTCCTCTCCCATAGGGCAGTTTCTTACTCTTTCCGAGCACACATTGCTCAACCACAAACCCAACTGCTCATTTGGGATTTTCCAGCTTAATCAGCTCCTTCTTGGCCAATTCTTTTGATTCCATTTTCTCCCAAGTGTCCGAGTCTGAGATGCCACATTCTTAAGTCTAATACCAGATTCACAGATCCAGTAACCACACTTGCCTTTAGATAGTATAGCTTCTCTTTCTCTCAGCCATCATAACAACATCACCATTCTTGATGATGTTATAATCCCATCAGACAATATGCAATTATATCCTGCTGCATCCAACACTCCAATAGAGATCAATTCCCTTAATCTCTGGAATAAACCTCACACCAGTGAGTAACCTGATGGAGCCATCATGAAGTCTAAAGCCTGATGGACCCAACTCCTCTGATTCTGCATATCTTGGCATTTCCTAACAAAACTGATCCAGCTGCATTCTTGATTTCCTCAAAATGACTTCTAGTTGACACATGTGGAAGCTACATCCAGAATCCATGATCCATGGAAGTTCTTCCATGTCCTCAGTCACACACAGAGCCTCCGGGACCACCAACTCTTCTGCAATATCAGCATTGTTCTTGCCATTCTCTTCCTCGGCCTGCTTCTTCTTCCAACCCAACAATTCTTCTTTATGTGGCCTGGTTTCTTGCAGTGATGGCATGATCTGGTCTCTTTCCAGTCAGCTGTCTTGTTTTTCCATGGCTTCTTCTGTGACTTTCTTTTCACATTCTTCTTGTGATCAGTAACACTCAGACTCTCAGACACCATTTCAGTGGACTTTGGATTAGATTTCTGGATTTCCTTGAGCTTTAGAGCAGAGTACACCTCTTCATATCCAATCTTGGACTCTCTACCAAGAAGTATAGCATCCTTGAAATGCTCATAACTTGGTGGCAAGGAATTCAACAACATCAGAGCCTTGTCCTCATCTTTAATCTCTTCATCAATGTTCTCAAGATCATCGATGCACTTCCCAAATTCTTCGAGCTGTTCCAAACACACCTTTCCATCAGCAATCTTGAAAGTGAGAAGTTTCTGCTTCAGGTGCAGCCGATTTGCCAAGGATTTGGCCATGTATAATGACTCCAACTTGGACCAAACTCCAGCCGCTGTCTCCTCCTTTGAAACTTCTCTGAGGACTCTGTCATTGAGGTTGAGTATCAAGGTACTATATGCCTTGTACTCTCTGTCTTGAGCCTTTGCCTTCTCCTTTTCATCAGCTCGGGCTTCTCCCCCTCATTTCTGCCTCCACCATTTAGGGTTCCCATAAACCCTGTTGCATCAAGATTGCTTTCATCTTCAGCCTCCATAGGCCAAAATCATTTCGGCCTGTGAACTTTTCAACATCAAACCTTGCTGCAGCCATTATTCAAACAGGTTGAGCGCCTTCTTGAGGACAAAGAAAGAACTCCCAAAACTTTGTGCCTTCTCGATCAATTCGTGGATTGAAGTTCCCACAGACGGCGCCACGTTGTGAAGAACGAACTTATGGTTGTGACGATCGAAAAGGAAATTAATGAAATGACAAGATGCAAGGAAGAACACAAGCGAATTACGTGGTTCGGCGTAAGCCTACATCCACGGGCAGAATCTGGTGTGTTTCTTTATTGATCACTCGAGAGATTACAAAAACAAGAGCACTCAAACTCTCAAGAATTTACAAGATGGAAAACCCTCAACTCGCCCGAAAACTTCTTGCTTCGAGAGCTAAAAACGCACAGCTGAAAGATAACACTTCCTCTCTTGAATTCTCTCTCTATCACTTTTGATTTCTGTTGTTGTTAGTTCTGGAATGAATCGCAACTTCCTTAAGTAGTACCGATCAAGAAAAACCGCCGAACAGTTTCCTTTGCCGAACAGCTTCCTCTGCCGATCAGCTTCCTTTGCCGAACAGCTTCCCTTGCCGATCAGCTGCCTTTGCCGAACACCTTTTGGCGAACACCTTTGGCGAACACCTTTTGCCGAACACCTTCTGGCGAACACCTTTTGGCGAACACCTTTTGCCGAACACCTTCTGGCGAACACCTTTTGGCGAACACCTTTTGCCGAACACCTTCTGGCGAACACCTTTTGGCGAACAGCTTCCTTTTGCCGAAAACGGTTATAACCGTTTCCAACGGCTAGTTTCTGTTTCGGTTCCCAACGGCTATTTCCTGACTTGATTCTTCCACCAGCTCAATCCGATCTTGACGAGCTCAAACACTAACAGTTTCAATAGTAAAAACCAAGACCAAATTAAACGAAAATAATAAAAACCAATACAATTTGATGAGTTTTAAACCAATTTAAAAGATTTTTTTTGGGAAATGTTGATTTGACGCAAAATCCCCTCTAATCATTCATGATTCTATTAAAATAAAGTAATAAACCAGTTTGATAATTATATCGATGATTTTCATATTTTACATAATTAATTTTTTTATGTATTTTATATTGAAACACGATTTAAATATGACTTAATTTAAAATAATTTAATGTATCGCTACATATTTAAAAAAAAGATTATTTTTTATATTAAACACCATCGGATTAGGATAAAATTAATGTTTTTTTATTAGATATCATCTCCAAATCAGATTAAAAATCATATCTAAACCTATCATAAATACTTCAAATAACGTTATTTAGAAAATTAGTAAGAAAATAATATATATTAATAATAAAACCAGATATTGTATATATCCATTCAATAAAATTATAACCACATATATACATATTGTGATTCACTCATCATAATCAGAGTTATAGTAATATATTAAAAGTGTATATTTTTTTGATTGATCATTCATAAAGATATTTTGGGCCCCTCTCTCTTTAAAGGATCAAAAAAAGCAAAATCATTTTTTTCAACAACTAAGTAAAAATATGGGCGCATGCGTTTCGCTCTGTTTATCAGTGGATTCCAAAAACGAGAATCTCGTGATCTCCTCGCCGGTCAAACCGAGCTCCTTCCCGGTCAACGGCCGGGATCATTCCGCCGCCGTGTTGGCCGTCACAGCAAGCCTCTCTCTTCCCGGTTCCCGCGGCGGAGGTATTTTTTTCTGCTTCTCCTTTTTTAAGTGAATTATGCATCAATTTTGATTAGTTTAAAAAAGTTTTGTTGAGAATTAAGGCTAATTCATTTTTTTTCAACTACTAATTGAGTAGATAATACTATTAGTATGATTGTTGTTTTTTTAAAGAAGTTCATCAAATTGAAATTTGTCTGTGATTGGTGAGTGTTTTAATTTGGAATTTTTCAACAGTTTTTTTTCTTCAAATTCTGATTCATCCCACAATTTAAAAAATCAGTTCGAATTTTTTTTGGTGAATTTTATTCGGGAAATCATACATGGATGTCATTGCTTGAGTTAAATAATATTGCTGTCAATTCATTAAGAAAACAAAGTTTTTCGTTGAAAAACATCGGCAATATATTACATGTAAGCGACCGTAATTTTTTCAATTACAAAGAACTCCAAACATTATTGTTTTTCTAACTCATAAAATTTGACCTGTGATGATATTGTGGATGATGAAAAGTTCCATATTTTATTTTAAAAATCTTCTGACATTAATGGATTTAATATAGTTGTTGATATATTAATGTTGCTATTATTATTGGTTTGGGGGTCCAACTAGATAAGGCTGCAACATTTATTTAGGTTTGTGACTAAATTAATTGTTTACCAATATTGTCACAATCATGTTGTTAAATATTTATTCATAAACTAATCTTGTGATTGGTTTTGGTGAACCTGAATTAAGAAAAAAATAAAATAAAATCAGGGCTGTCTAAATTTGTAGTAGTATATATTTTTAAAAGTCTGTTGGTAGGTATATTAGTTACCAGTTGGGATTGAGAGTGAAGCTTTTTGGAAGAAAAAAAAACAAAAAAATTTTTGGCAACAAATCAAGAATACTTGTCTGATAAGGACAAGGCAACTAAAGGCTTGTAGTTGTAACTGCACATTATGTTCATTTTTATGGAACGAAAACGTCCAATACTGCGGAAAATAGCCCTTCCGATAACAGAACTATCGAATCTAACTGCTAAGCACGCGAACTAGTCGTTCTTAGGGGCATGGTGAATGATTATCAACTGTATCTTTTGAGTTAGTGAAAGGGTTTAAGTAAATTCAGTGTGTTGATAATTTTATAGGAACTGGTGATTGTTATTGATAATGTTCAGTGTTTGAATTGATGTAATGTGACTGTCTCTGATTGTATTTCTTGTTTACTACTTAAAGTTAAAGTTTGATTTAGTTCACATGTTTTAGAAGGCTTAATATTGAGATTTCAAACTGTTTTTTCTTCTATTTGGTCTCTGCTTTGCATCTGATTCCTCCCTTTAGTGATGATTTTGTTTGCAATGGATGAGGCATTTTATCTTGAGACATTCCTTTTGTTGTTTGAAAAATTGAAGTTATCCTCATCTGATCGGAGGTGCTCTCGATTTCTTTCAGGTAGCAAGGATGATGCGTTCTTCGACTCACAACCCTGGTTGGAATCGGATTGTGAAGATGAGTTTTTAACTGTAGATGGTGGTAAGAGATCCGTCTTTTGGAATTTCACATTTTGCGTTTGATTAACAATACATTGTTGGATCTCTTCCAAGCAAAGAGTTTTTATGTTTATTATATCTTCCACTCTATCCACTTAACACACTAAAAACATTGAATAAATTTCGTGTCTAAAAAATGATTCGCTTTGAATGGGACGAAGAGAGTATTTCCTTAGGCATACTGCTAATACTACAATACATTTAGCAAGGATGATGCGTTCTTCGACTCACAACCTGGTTGGAATCGGATTGTGAAGATGAGTTTTTAACTGTAGATGGTGGTAAGAGATCCGTCTTTTGGAATTTCACATTTTGCGTTTGATTAACAATACATTGTTGGATCTCTTCCAAGCAAAGAGTTTTTATGTTTATTATATCTTCCACTCTATCCACTTAACACACTAAAAAACATTGAATAAATTTCGTGTCTAAAAAATGATTCGCTTTGAATGGGACGAAGAGAGTATTTCCTTAGGCCATACTGCTAATACTACAATACATTTAGCAAGGATGATGCGTTCTTCGACTCACAACCCTGGTTGGAATCGGATTGTGAAGATGAGTTTTTAACTGTAGATGGTGGTAAGAGATCCGTCTTTTGGAATTTCACATTTTGCGTTTGATTAACAATACATTGTTGGATCTCTTCCAAGCAAAGAGTTTTTATGTTTATTATATCTTCCACTCTATCCACTTAACACACTAAAAAACATTGAATAAATTTCGTGTCTAAAAAATGATTCGCTTTGAATGGGACGAAGAGAGTATTTCCTTAGGCCATACTGCTAATACTACAATACATTTAGCAAGGATGATGCGTTCTTCGACTCACAACCCTGGTTGGAATCGGATTGTGAAGATGAGTTTTTAAGTGTCAATGGTGGTAAGAGATCTGTCTTTTGGAATTTCACATTTTTTGTTCGGTTAACAAGAAACGGAGGGAGTGCCATAATTAAAGTATTTAAAATAAAAAGGATAGATTAGCTAGAATAACGAGCGCTACTATAAATAAAGAAATAAAATTAGACTAGCAAGAATGATAACTAACACTGTAAATAAAGTATGGTGTTGATTAAGTGATAAAGCTTTAAAAAGTATGTGCAAATGGTATATAGTACTCCCTTCATCCTGGATAAGATAACATATTTCTTAGTCGGCACGAGATTTTAAAAATTGTTGATTACTATGATTAATTGGAGAGAGAAAGTTACCAATAATAGAAATATGTCATCTAAGATGGTGTCGCCAAGACTAAACACCTAACGTCGAGTATTAAAGGTGGAACGCCTAACGTCGAGTATTAAAGGTGGAACACCGAACCATCTCCCTTCTGAACAAGCTTATTATTGTTAGGAATATATACAATATATAGTAATAATTTCAATATCATTGTGGATTCGTCCATGGTCCAAGCTACGATGAAGGTCAATCCGAGCCAAGAACCCGATAGTCACCAACCACAGGCGGGGCCAAGAATTCAACTTTTATTTCAACTTGGGAAGGGAAAATTACATATGTGAATTTTTTTAGGATTTGAAATGTAGCATACATTTGACATTTTATAAAATAAAAAAATAGTATGATAAATTTTGAGCTCCTTTCTGGAGCCGAAGTGGCTCCGCCCAGTGGCGGATCCAGAAATGTTTTTCGGAGAGGGCGGAATTGTGTTCTTTTATGTACGTCGTTTGGCATCTTCTCGTACATGTAAACGACAACTTCGCTCATAATTATCATCATAGTATTTTCTTACTATTTGATATATCTGATTGAAATCTAAAATTAATCCCAGACATTTTGCTCAAATTTTTTTTTTCTCAGTCAGTTAAATCAAGTGTCTTAACTTTTGGTCCAAATATTTATAATTCTGTCAAAATTCACGGTGAACAATACAATTGCTAAAGCTTTCTTTCAAAAACTCGACTTGATTATGAAACTAGTTTATATAAAATGGTTACAAAAGTATAGATTATAATTTAAATTTCTAATATATATTTAATACATGCTCATAGTAATATTTAACAATACAATTGCTAAATTTTTTAAAATACATGCTCATAGTAATATATATTTAACAATACATCTCATAGTAATATATATTTAACAATACAATTGCTAAATTTTTTTAAATTTGTTAAAAATGAAATCAATAAAATATAATCAACTAATATATATTTAATACATGCTCATAGTAATATTTATTTATTGTGTAAATTTCATTTATTGTTTAAGACTTGAAGTAGAAAATCTCTAGGAATAAGTCTAGTAATTATTTTAGTGAAATAACTCTATTGAAAAGTGGAGAAATAAATCTGTTAAATCTCTTCTATTTAATCAAAATTTCTAATAGGCCGAATAAATTATAGTGCAACCCTCTAGTTTTTTATTTTTGTCTATTAGCCCCAACATATGTCATTTTCTTCCCTCATTCTCTGTGCGCAGACCCTCAAATCTCCAAATCCGATGACAATTCCATTGTCGTCATATTCCGATAGCATTCTCATCTCAACTCACCTTCTGATCTTGGACCATTCTCCACTGCTCGGTCAGTTCACGAGTCTTCTTCTCTCTTAATTTTTTTCGACGGAGGGGGCGACCATGGCTTTTTCTGGCCAATCTTTAGGACAAATTCGACCCTCCTGGCCGCCGGGGAGGGACGACCGCCCCATCCTGCCCCCTGGATCCGCTACTGTCCCCACCCTGGCACTAGAATCAGTGGAGAGCTGAGCCTCGCTACTAACATTCAAGTCGAGGGCAGTGGGAAGGAAGATCTTCTTGGTGGTTCTTCTTCCAAATTTCGGCCGTGGATGGAGAACTGGACCACCTTAGGAGTCCAATCTACAATCTCGCTCTACTCATATTATATTATAAAATTAATAATAAAAATAGAACCACCTCCTACTAACTTTTTTCACTTTTATTTCAAAAAATACTTTTTTAAAATCCTCGCCGATCAAAAATGGGATTTCTAACAGGACCACAGGGAGTGCAGCTAAGATCCATGTAAATTAAAAAATACATATCCGATAGGATAAGTGCAGCATTTTTTGTGGGTTTCAAGATGCCACGTATGACTCCTTCACAATACATGATTGGTTTTCTCTCTATTACAGTACTTCATTTCATTTAATCGAAATTAACTCAAAGATGATACGTATCACAAGTTTGGAGAAAACCTTAATAATAAAAGAGCAGGTATAACACAAATTTAGTAACGGACCACACCTTTAATTAATATCAATATAAATTAGAGTGTGTATCCGTCTACTATAGCACCTGTTAGAGAAAACCTCAAACTTGGAGCAGGGTTTAATTAATATCAATATAAATTAGAGCAGGGATTTGAGAATGCACTTGTTAAGGAGCGTTTTGATATTCGTGCTTGGACTACAATCTCTCAAACTTATAATGTTAGAGAAACACTTAGAGACGTTCTTTTTCGAGCTAGTGGAGGAGATTCAAGTAGTGATCTGAGTGAGAATGAGTTGGGACAAAAATTATACCAGTTTTTGTTTGGTAGGAGATATCTTGTAATAATGGATGATATGTGGAGCATAGAGGCGTGGGAGAAGATAAAAAATTTCTTTCCTGATAACCAAAATGGGAGTCGAATAATCGTAACAACTAGGCTGTCTGACTTGAGTTCTCAGTTGAACGAGACTTGTATAGTTGGCATGAAATTTCTAGATGAGGCTAGTAGTTGGGATTTATTTCGTAAGACCGTGTTCGGGAAAGAAAGTTGTCCAATTGAGTTGGAGAAGATTGGAAAGAATATTGCAGCAAACTGTAGAGGACTCCCTTTATCAATTGCTACAATAGGAGGTCTTTTGGCAAAATCTGAGGGCACAAAAGAATGTTGGGAGCGTATAGAGCAAAATTTGAATTCCATTGTTATTAACACTAACGATGGATTTTGCTTGAAAATATTGAGGATGAGCTATATCTATCTGCCAAACTACTTAAAGCCATGCTTTTTGTATATGGGTGTTTTTAAGGAAGATTAGCGTATCCGTGTGTCAATGCTTAAGAAGTTATGGGTTTCTGAAGGATTTTTAAAACCAAGGAGTGGAAAATGTTTGGAAACACTTGCGCAAGAGTATTTTAAGGAATTGGTTGATAGAAATCTCATTTTAGTTGATGAATTGGGGCCTACTGGAAACGTGAAGTATTGTAAAATTCATGATTTGTTGAGAGATTTGTGTTTGAAAGAAGCTGAAAAGGGAAGATTTTACCATGGCATAAGAGATGATCCTGTAGCCTTTTAAAGAGGTACATTGTGAGGAGAAGCCCATAAAACTTAGTACTCCATAATTGAGGGATAAGACCTTTTTTGGCCCATCTATATTGTTGGGTCAATCTAATATCGTGTTATAAGTTCAATGGTTCCATCCTAGAATCAACAAATAGTGGATATAAACTTATATAGTTATTATAATTTTTTCTTTATATAAACGTGAGATATTTGTAATATTTGTTTTGTTTAATTCACCTACATAAATTGGTCCCTTGGGGTTGAATTGAGATGAGTATTTTTTGCCAAGAACTCGATTTTAAGTAGATTTGGACGTTTACATAAAATTCTTTAGTATGCAAAGAAATGCTCTATAATACTATTACGAGTATATGTTGTCCTACACTCAAGATCATGATCACTAAGCCTCAAAAAGAAAGATCATGGTCACTAACTTCAAAAAGAAAAGAAAGAAAAAAAATGCTGACATTGGTCAAAATGCTGTCTTAGTTTGAGTAATTCCACACTGCACAAGCAAGTAACAACACTATTAGATTCAACATATATATAAAAGTCAAGAAGAAACCAACCCAATAATCAAAGTCAGTGATGTCAAAAGACACACTATGAAATGCTTCACAACCACTATTTATGAATTTCCACAACATAAAAGAATGAACCAACACATATGTGTTATACTATTTTGGAGTACTCTGTAACGTTGCGTTACACTATATTTGTCATTTTCATACAATGTCGCATGTGCTATCAACATCAAACTCATCAAATTTAAGAAAAGTTATCGTGTAACACAAATTTTTTAAATTTTGTAACATAGTCATTTTAAATTCGAAAAATGGCAGAAAAACATAGTGATTTTACGTAAATTAACCCTCTTATTATATACATTTAGGGGTGTTCGGTTTGCAAGATTGTATCTCGTGATTAAATATGTAGTGTGTTTGGTTCATGAGATTCAATCAATCCCACAACTCAATCCTAGATGGATAATCATGGGATAATTAGTCATAGCTAATCCCCCTCCCCCTCCAACTAAAATAATCTCACAACTCAATGCTAGATTATATCTTGGTACTATTTAATCTAAGAAACCAAACACCACCTTAAAGTACTATTTCCGTCTCACAATAGGAGTCATATTTATTTTTTTGCACTCGTTTTATAAAAATAATAGTAATAAATAGTTAAAATGGAGAAATGATAAAGTAAGAGAGGGAATAACGTTGAGAAGATACTCCTAACGTGATAGTAATAATTACGTCACATTCCATTACCTGGCGCGACCTTATAGCAATCGGAGCTCGGCCAGAGGATGCTCCGGCCGATCTCCGACACCTTCGCGATGATCCCGGCAAAGTAGAAGAGCGTGACCAGCATGATCACGAGCGGCATGAGCACGAATCCGATCAAGAAAGTGACTATTCCGAATAGCCAAATACAGATACGACGCTCTCATAACAGTGAACTGGTCTTGGAAGGCATTCTGGTTCTATAATCAAATAGGAATGGAATTATATATAAGGCCACAGGCACGCACCTAGCGTCATTTTAACAACACTGCTCGTTTCTCCTCACTCCTCAATAACAATTTCTAACATATATAGTTCACAACAACAATATGTCGATTGAAATTCACCAACAACATTTATCTTAAAAGGGTACAACAAGCCTATGGAAATTGTCATCAACTTTGAAAAAGGAACAAACTATACGCAGAATATATAAATTACATATAGCCCCTGTAATAATCAAATATAAAGACAACATTGACATCATATTCTTAGCATGATAATTTTGACTCCCATTTTTGTTATCAGGAAAGAAATAATTGTAGTTAAATTAAAGTGCTCAACTTAAACTTGTCAGCCTTACATCAAAGATTTTCACAATTTTGGTATTACTTTGAAAACTTGTTGCGAGTCAGAATTCAGTGAAATAGCAACGCTGAAATCGATTTCGATAAATAAATGCAGTGAAGCAGCTGTGGCGTCAGCGAAAAAGATAGTAGAAGAATATGAGGATCTATATGGAGAGCAATTACACCTTCGTGTCGTGCGGAGATAGCTTAGAATGAAATTTGGTAAACATTGGACTGCAAAAGAAGTAATAAACATGCATTGTGTTTTTATGTAATTTGTTTTCAATCTTTTTTGCATTTGATAAACATTGCACTGCAAAAGAGCATTTACATTGCACCTCATATTTCTGCCAGTGTTGTTTGCTTCCTCTCATTGTGGAGCTGAGTGAGGCCAGACCCGAGGGACAGAGAAGAGGGAGAATGGCCGGATATTGGTGGCGGCGGCGGAGGGAGATTCTTCCATGGCTATACACAAATGTTTATTTGTATTTCACTTTTTGTTGTTTTAGTGATGTTAGAGATATGATTTTGAATTTATTTTATAAACGAAACTTTGTTAGTGACTATTTTTTGTGGAGTAGTATTTTGTGTTCATGATTTTTAGAAGATAAAATTTTCTATTTTTAACTGTTGATATAATTTTGCAAAAAAATGTAAACAAAATCAATAATTTTATAATTTTATCAAAGTAAAGAAAAATAGGATTTTTTTTGGTTCGGTGTGATATTAAACTTAATCACTAGAATTTGAATGGAAATATTACTTTTCAGAATTATTATCAATAGATATTTATCAGAGTATGGAAGAACAGTCGATGTTATCTAGAACCTTAGTATGCAACGGGATGAACACGGTCACATGTATGGAGACATGCACCTCTGAGAACACATTGAGCCTCTACTTAAAATAAAATGAAAATCATAAACTCTGCTCAGCATTCTCCACCATCACTGCTCAATCTGCACATTTAGAAATATATGCAGGGCTGAGTACAAAGATACTAAGTGAACACATTGCCAAAATATACACATATACGTTGAAAATATTGTCATGCCATCACAGTAACACTCGAGAGTTTTCTCTTAAAAGGCCCGAGCTTACTAAATTCATTGTGAGCTAAAGTTAGACTGATCAGTCTAAGTTCTTTTGTACTTTTGCCATATCTGAACACCAAGTGTTGTGGAGATGGTGCTCTCCCACGGTCACCTACATCTTTCTCCAGCCGGGGAGGTGGCCACCTCCCAACGGCCTCCACTACATCATCTTTGTGCCGTAGAAGGTGGCCACCTTCCACGGTCACATGTGTACAGTAATCCGAGTAGGGACATCATCCTCACTCGACCCCAATTCGATTCTTAAGTTCCAACCAAACAGATATAGGCTTCATACACGTAAAACAAATCATTTATGACAAGACAACATCATTAGCATAACTAAATATCATTTCAAAATATTTGACATTTTATCCACATTAGTATGCAGGATAGAAAAGTTCACACGTGTGTTTAAATTCCTTTACTTGAGTTTCTTTAGTTATACCATTACTTGCTCGTAGAGATAGCATTTTGAAATAAAAACATATACTTAATCAGACTCAAGGAAAACATCTACTTAGAATGCATGGATCCTACGTGTGTTTTCGTTTTGTTCTTTGTTCTTTCTTAAGGCCATTTTAAAATTCATTTACAACAATTAAATCATAGATGCGTTAAGTACTTCTCTTTCTGTTTATGCAGTCGCCCGACGTCGCACGTCCCCAAAATTCTACACCCTCAGTTAATTATTCGGTAATTATTTAATTACTCCAGTCAGTTCTTATTTATTTCCTGCTCAACACAAATATTTAAATCTTTCAACCCAAACTGTTTTTCACTCAAAACATTTCTCGGCTCATTCCATCGGTTAACAAACATTTCTCGGCTCATTCTACACGGTTCCAAAGGCCTCGATTTGCTATTGTGTTCAAGAATTATAGCTTATGTTAGTCTGTATGCTCGAAAATTAATCTTGAGACTACTATTGGTTTAAGATAGTGCTTTATTTGTTGGATGTATGTTAACGAAGCTCACTATTTATTATGAAATTTGTATGTTTTATGGTACTATATGATTCTGGTATTGGGAAAAGGTTACCTGCTTACTGATAATCATGCTTGCTTTGTTGCTCAAGGTTGTCTGCGAAAGTGATTGTAGATTGTACATGTGGTGGAATTTATGTTAAGACCACTATGCTTTATTTCTTAGATTTAAATTCTTTTCATCAAATCTGACAATTAATACTTTGATGCATAATTTCAGATTCCTCTTGATTGGTTGTGAACATTCAATACTCTTTCGATTAGCTACCCATTCGATGTCCTTTTAGGATCACCTAAGAAGATAAGAAAAGTCAGGATGCTACATAATGAGTGTTAGAAGCTAGAGATATATACGACAACTTTAGCTGAAATCAATCTCGACATCAAAATTGTCGACAATGTCGTGAAAATTACGTATCATTGTCATAACTGCTATTATTAACATTTCTCTTTGACGACTATACATTGCAACATCAAATATAGCATATAATATCATTCTTCGCACATATTCGTTATTCGAAATCCTACAATATCCTTTCGGTATAGCTCTCCATATTATTTCGATCAATTTTGTATATATTTAAGTTTAAAATAATCAAATATTTGTGATTTAATTAGATTTATAAAGACTAGCAATATATTTTATTTTTAAAATAATTAAATATTTGTCATTCAAAATAAATTAAAAACTAAACTAGAATAATAAATAATACTCCCTCCGTTCCATGTTAATAGAGTCATTTTACTATTTTGGGAAATTCCAAGCTAAATGAGTCATTTCTATTTTTAGCAAAAAGTAACCATTTCTCTTACTTTATTCTCTCTTCATCTCTCTTATTTTATTCTCTATCCACTTAACAGATTATTCTTAAACTCCGTGCCAAAAAGAAACGTCTCTATTGACAAGGAACGGAGGGAGTACCATAATTAAAGTATTTAAAATAAAAAAGGATAGATTAGCTAGAATAACGAGCACAACTATAAATAAAGAAATAAAATTAGACTAGCAAGAATGATAACTAACACTGTAAATAAAGTATGGTGTTGATTGAGTGATAAAGCTTAAAAAGTATGTGCAAATGGTATATAGTACTCCCTTCGTCCCGGATAAGATAACACATTTCTTAGTCGGCATGAGATTTTAAAAATTGTCGATTAATGTGATTAATTTGAGAGAGAAAGTTACCAAAAATAGAAATATGTCATCTAAGATGGTGTCGCCAAGACTCAAACACCTAATGTCGAGTATTAAAGGTGGAACACCAAACCATCTCCCATCTGAACAAGCTTATTATTGTTAGGAATATATACAATATATAGTAATAATTTCAATAGCATTGTGAATTCGTCCATGGTCCAAGCCACACGATGAAGGTCAATCCGAGCCAAGATCCCGAGAGTCACCAACCACAGACAACTTTTTTTTCAACTTGGGAAGGACAAAATTACATATGTGAAAACTTTTAAGGATTTGAAATGTAGCATATATTTGGCATTTTATAAAATAAAAAATAGTATGATAAATTTTGAGCTCCTTTTCGGAGCCGAAGTGGCTCCGCCACTGTCACCACTCCGGCACTAGAATCAGTGGAGAGCTGAGCCTCACTAGTAACATTCAAGTCGAGGGCAGTGGGAAGGAAGAGCTTCTTGGTGGTTCTTCTTCCGAATGTCGGCCGGGGACGGAGACCTGGACCACCTTAGGAGTCCAATCTACAATCTCACTCTACTCATATTATATTATAAAATCAAAAATAAAAATAGATCCGCATCCTACTAACTTTTTCCACTTTTATTTACAAAGTTAAATACTTTTTTAAAATCCTCACCTATCAAAAATGAGATTTCAAACGGGGACAGGAAGGGTGTAGCTAAGATCCATGTAAATTAAAAAGTACATATCCGATAGGATAAATGCAGCATTTTTTGTGGATTCAAGATGCCACGTATGACTCCTTCACAATACATGATTGGTTTTCTCTCTATTACAGTACTTCATTTCATTTAATCGAAATTAACTCAAAGATGATACGTATCACAAGTTTGGAGAAAACCTTAATAATAAAAGAGCAGGTATAACACAAATTTAGTAACGGACCACACCTTTAAATAATATCAATATAAATTAGAGTTTGTATCCGTCTACTATAGCACCTTATTTTCATTGCTGATTACAAACGAAAAGAAAAGGTGTTGCCTTTTCACCTGCACATCAATAGTTAGGTGAATCATAAATGCCATCATTGACTTTGAAGTCCTCTTTATAAACTCTTTAACTTAGTTTACTCAGATCCATTTTCTTTATCATTCTGTGTGTGCATTCGTAGAGAAAGTTGTTAATCATGGTTGCTTATGGAGCTCTGGTTTCTCTTATGCATATCATAGATACCCTCGACAAACATCCTTCTCCTCCCATTTCTATCAACCAAAAACATGTTCAATCCCTCACTCAAAACATTACCTTCTTGCAGGAGTTTCTTGATTGCTATATTTCCCCCTTTGCTGATAGCCACGAAGCTGATCCATTGGAGCGTCGCATTGCTGATGCAGTTTACGCGGCTGAGGATGTTATCGAATTCCATATTGTGGATCAAATTCACAGTGGATCCACAATCGTTGCAGATCATGAATTCTATCACAATCTACAGAAAGTGATAGAAGAAATGGATCTGATCAACAAAGAGGTGAAGAGCATTGCTGTTGAAGCTCAGACCAAGCAGAAGCCCGTTGCTGCCTTGTCGGCGTCTTCTCCCACTGTGAAAGAGAACGTGATCGTGGGCTCCGACGAAGTGTTTCTTGACGTTTTGGATAAGCTCACCAGTGATCAACTCAAGCGCCAGATCATTCCCATCACAGGGATGGGTGGCATTGGTAAGACCACTCTTGCCATGAAACTATTTGAGAATGCACTTGTTAAGGATCGTTTTGGTATTCGTGCTTGGACTACAATCTCTCAAACTTATAATGTTAGAGAAACCCTTAGAGAAGTTCTTTTTCGAGCAAGTGGAGGTTCTAGTAGTGATCTGAGTGAGAATGAGTTGGGAGAAAAATTACACAAGTTTCTGTTTGGTAGGAGATATCTCGTAATAATGGATGATATGTGGAGCATAAAGGCATGGGAGAAGATAAAAAATTTCTTTCCTGATAACCAAAATGGGAGTCGAATAATCGTAACAACTAGGCTGTCTGACTTGAGTTCTAAGTTGAACGAAACTTCTATAATTGGCATGAAATTTCTAGATGAGGCTAGTAGTTGGGATTTATTTTGTAAGACCGTGTTCGGGAAAGAAAGTTGTCCAATTGAGTTGGAGAATATTGGAAAGCATGTTGTAGCAAATTGTAAAGGACTTCCTTTATCAATTGCTACAATAGGAGGTCTTTTGGCAAAATCTGAGCGCACAAAAGAATGTTGGGAGCGTATAGAGCAAAATTTGAATTCAATTGTTATTAATACTAACGATGGATTTTGCTTGAAAATATTGAGGATGAGCTATATCTATCTGCCGAACTATTTAAAGCCATGCTTTTTGTATATGGGTGTTTTTAAGGAAGATTACCATATCTGTGTGTCAATGCTTGAGAAGTTATGGATTTCTGAAGGATTTTTAAAACCAAGGAATGGAAAATGTTTGGAAACACTTGCGCCAGAGTATTTTAAGGAATTGGTTGATAGAAATCTCGTTTTAGTTGATGAATTGGGGTCTATAGGAAACGTTAAGTATTGTAAAATTCATGATTTGTTGAGAGAGATGTGTATAAAAGAAGCTGAAAAGGAAAGATTTTACCATGTCATAAGAGATGATCCTCCAACCAGTATTAGCGAACGTCGAGTCGTTCTTAAAACTGCAGGGTTGTTAGGATCTTTGTCACATACTCGTTCCATAATATGTGAGTACGACGAAGCATCACCTGAGGATGGCAAATTTCTACCGTCTCAGGATCTTCGATTGTTGAGGACATTCGTGACAAGTGATTATGATAGTTATTTCCTAGAAAATGTGTTTGAATTGGTGAACTCACGGTACCTTGCTATCAGTGTTCATGATGAGTCCAGATTCTCTAGTTCAATTGATCTCCTTTGGAATCTGCAGACATTGATTATTTATTCATCTTCTTCGAACTGTCTTCATGTACCAAATGAAATTTGGAAACTGCATCAACTTCGGCATCTTGAATTTCTGGATAATCCATTTATTCTCCCAAATCCTCCTAGTGACGATAGTGACATTGTCATTATGGAGAATCTGCAAACACTCAAAGGAGTTTTGAATTTGTTATTGAATGAGGAGGTGGTTAAAAGAATTCTCAATGTGAAGAAATTGAGTTTAACATACGATTCAGATCAAAAGGAGGGAGAAAACTGTCTAAGCTATCTTCAATGCTTCAGTAAATTGGAAAGCTTAAGCTGCATTACCGGTTATCAAAGTGGTGACTTTTTGCTGAGGATTAATTTCCCCAACTCTATCAAGAAGTTGACTGTTGAAGACTATTATAGCACGGAGTTTGGCACAAAGTTGGAAGACATATTGCCTAAAATCGGTCCGTTACCTCTTCTTGAGAAGCTCGAATTAAGTGGTGTCTTCAGAACCGGCAAGTGGGAAACAATTGAAGGCCAGTTCCAGAAGCTCAAGTTTCTAAAGTTGTCGGATTGTGAAGGTCTAGTAAATTGGATTGTGTCAGACAGCTCCCACTTTCCACTTCTGGAGAAGCTTAGTCTCTATGATTTTTCCGAACTCGAGGAAATCCCATATGAAGTTGGAGAAATAGCAACGCTGAAATCGATTTCATTGTATGATTGCAGTGAAGCAGTTGTGGTGTCAGCGAAAAAGATAGTAGAAGAATATGAGGATCTATATGGAGAGCAATTAGACCTTAGTGTCTTTACGAGAGATTAGAATGCAATTTGGTAAACATTGAACTGCAAAAGAGGTAATAAACATGCATTGTGTTTTTATGTAATTTGTTTTCAATCTTTTTTGCATTTGATAAACATTGCACTGCAAAAGAGCATTTACATTGCACCTCATATTTCTGTCAGTGTTGTTTGCTTCCTCTCATTGTGGAGCTGAGTGAGGCCAGAGCCGAGGGACAGAGGAGAGGGAGAATGACCGGAGATTGGTGGCGCGGTGGAGGGAGTCGGCGGCGGCGGAGGGAGATTCTTCCATGGCTATACACAAATGTTTATTTGTATTTAACTTTTTGTTGTTTTAATGATGATAGTGATATGATTTTGAATTTATTTTATAAACGAAACTTGTGTTAGAGACTATTTTTTTTCGGAAAGGATTACCTCATGCATTGTATACTACATTTCATAATACACTATTAAATAATTGACAAGTGGATCTTGTTTTATGGAAAGAAAAGTTGTTTCCATTATAACCTTTCCAATTAAGTAAAGAAATTTAAACTACACTAAATATAAAAAATGTATGTATTCAAATCAATTTCAGTTAATTATGTTTAATCTTAATAATAAAAAAGTAATGTTGGATCACATTTTATAGAAAGAAAAGTTAAATCAAAGTATTTTTTCTTGCACTTAATTTCTACACATCTTTTAGTTTCACTAATTCTCCACATATTTTAATAACTAATCTTGTTTCTTTTCAAAGGTTATCTCCTCGTAATTTTGTTAGATGCTATATCAATAATATAGATTAATTTTTATGTATTTTATGCTAAAATAACATCGCCATTAGTATTAGCAACACTACTCCATATATTAGTAATTTTTGTATATCATGAAATAAGTACAAATACATAGCAGGAATATAAAAATCAAAATCAAAATATCATAAAAAGAAAAAAAACTATTGGAAAAACTTCAAGTAACAAGAAAGAAAATAGTACTACTAAAAAGTAAGAAAATATTTAATATACAAAATTTAAAGGTTCATAATTTATTTATTATAAACATAGCTTCTGCATATAATATGCTTGTATCAAACGATCATGTTTGGGTGCTGGAAAAAACACAATATCAAGATAATAAAATTGATTGAAATTACTTGTTTTTTTATTAAAATTAAGCATAATTAACTGAAATTGATTTCAATAAATACGTTTTTCATATTTAGTGTAGTTTAGTTTCTTTACTTAAGTGGAGAGAATATATTGGAAACAACTTTTCTTTTCATAAAAAAAATCCACTTGTCAATTTTTTAATGGTGTATTATATAATGTAGTATACAATGCATGAGGTGATCCCTTCCGATTTTTTATGGAGAAGTATTTTGTGTTCATGATTTTTAGAAGATAAAATTTTCTATTTTTAAATGATGATATAGTTTTGCCAAAAAAATGTAAACAAAATCAATAATTTTATAATTTTATCAAAGTAAAGAAAAAATATGATTTTTTTAGTTTGGTGTGATATTAAACTTAAACCTCTTGACAATAGATTATTTATCTGTGGCAATTTGTAGTGTAGGGATCAGATCACTTAGGATTCACTAATTACTGAGACTTATTGGATCAACACTAAGATAACTAATCTCAGCAAAGAACAAGCTAATTACAAGATATTTGTTATAACTAGAACCGTATGCAACAAGTACAAGATTTACAGTAAACCCTAGCCTATACTGGATCTGGAACCGATCGAATATCGCAAGCTATACTCTGTGAATCTCCTGCACACTTAATACACAAGTTTGTAACACAATATACAAGATCCTTTCGGATCTAACTCGCAAAGGAATTACAAGAACGAAAAATAGGACATAAGATTTGAGGATATGGCTCAGGTCGCACACACGACTGCACAAGGGCAATGACCTCCTCAATCTTCTCCAACAAATCACAAGGGAGCACGGTGAAAC
Organism: Salvia splendens; assembly: GCF_004379255.2. Classification (NCBI taxonomy): domain Eukaryota; kingdom Viridiplantae; phylum Streptophyta; class Magnoliopsida; order Lamiales; family Lamiaceae; genus Salvia; species Salvia splendens. Next base: position 10,358 of record NW_024599456.1, on the reverse strand, counting down.
AATCAAACCCCAAAACCTAGGGTTTCCCGATTACTACAACACAATAGCCACCTCACATGTCAAATGACTCACAACCACAGCCACAGGCTTCAAGAACACACAAAACCCATGGATCTAAGAAATCAACTTATGATCTTTCGCAAAAAACCCAGAATCGAACTCAACCGTTCGAAACCACATAAATCTCCGAATCAACACAGGAATTGAGAGATGTACACTCGATTCTCACTAAAACAAATAAAGGAGTCACCGGTGAAGAAGATCGGAAGCCATTTCAGAGAGAGAGTGAAAAGGGTTTAGAGAGAAGCCGAAGAGAATTGCATGTGTAGAGAGAGAGAAATGAACGGACTTAGTAACCAAGGAGGCGCAGGGAGTGTTAACACTCAGCAAACAAACACACCCTAGATCCAACGGCTCAACATCAAGATCCACGTGAGGTGGCATACATGGCAGTCATCGGAGCGTCCATTTAAGTATTGGGCCAAACCCGGATTGGGTCACCAATAAACATAAACGGGCCATCAATTAAAACCAGCCCAACTGATTTAAATAGCAAGCCCAATTGAAGTCCACGGTTATATCACATACTCCACCTTGGACTAAATTGGGTAAACAGATGAAAGTCTTGGTCCACGTGCTGCTTAATCACAGCCTACAAGGTTATCTCAAGACACAAAAGAGCCTAAGCTCATTAGTCAAGAAAATAACCAGGTTGCCTAACAAGACACCAAATGGCAAGATAATTAGTCAAGTAGGACTTTAGTTGCACTGTGATTTCAGTAAGCCAAGGCCTAAAGAATCAGCAAGGACTTTCCCCCGGGACGTGTCAGTGCAGTGGGAGGTCCTTATGACGTGGCAGAAGATGTTTTTGGGAAGTCCGTCGGAATGTTTTCCGGGACATTCGTCCCACTGTAGATGCTCTTGATTTTAGAGTTACTCAATTAAAATTTCATTTGATTAATTATTATAGACAAGAAAATATAAGTATATGTTCAGAGCATATGGTGCAGTTAATGTTTATTTTTAAGAAATAGAAGAAAAATAAATATTTTTATTAAATAAAATAGTAATACTATGGATATTCAATTAATAATTTCCAGATTTTTCTAATTGAAATGTGGGCTGGAATTTTTTCTTTTGAGTCACCATACATGTGTAACGGAAATAGCAGATTCACATGTAAGGTTCGATCAAATGTCGGAAAAAGTAAGTGAATTTGCATGATTTCAGTTGTGTTAGTTTACAACGTACCCTATATATATTAGTACTATGAAATTAGCGCAGTTGGCAACGGAGGAGCAGATCTTGCTGCAATGAGCATGGATTCAAATCTCACTGCTGTCGTTTAGTTGCTTCCATCTCTCAGACACAAGTTTGAGGCCTTGGGAGATGGGCTTCTAGCAGTCAGTGGGTTAAGGCATCCCCTTAACGGGCTACTGCGTACCCTGATTTAACCTCCTCACATGATGTCGAACCGGAGTGTGAGGCCGTCAAGGCGACAGAATCGTCTTTTTTGCTGCAATGAAATTACACCATTTTTATTGAACAAAGAATTTGGAATTGAATTATAATTCAATTTCATAGATATCAAATTTCAATTCGATTTTAATTCTGTCTACTCAACGGACCCTTAGGATGCGATCAATTGCTAACTATTTCCCAATTGCTAACTACTACCTATCTTACACCATTAATTTCTAAGATCTAGTGGTTCACAATTTGGCACTTGGAATTTCAAAAGTAATTTTGTAATAAGAAAAGGGTATATATGTCATTTTGTAATATTATTATTTATGGAATCAAATCTGTACGATCCGATACATTCACGCCAATCTCCAATAAACTCCTTGATCCTTTCACACTAATTTCCAATAATCTTCTTCACAGTCAATTCGCGTCTGCAATAATCTGCCGATCAATTCACGCCATTAGCTTCGACTCTGCAGAATCTTAATTTATTAACTCGATTCAGCACGTGATTCTCCATTGTCGATTCATGTATTTCCAATCGAATTCTCGATTAAGCTTCAATTGATTCTGCTAATTTTGCAGATTGTTCATACTCTGATCTGAAGATTAATTCTTTTTATAATTCTCTGTCGTTGACGTAGAGTGGAATGATGTAAATATGTTGCACGACGAGTTGGAAATGGTTCTATTAGCACATATTCCTTCCTCGATTGATATTGATGTTCATCGTGTTAATAATAATGTCCAGCCTAGGTGATTCACTACACAAATTGACATTCTATGTTTGTTGACATTATTACTGATATTTATATATAGCAAAGTTGACATTGTATTTGGAATATCTATTGTTCCTCTGTTGACATTCAATCTAAAGGTTGTTGACATCTCTATACTACCTATTGAAATTCAATATAAAGGTTGTTCACATTGGTATTACAATTTGTTCGAAACGAAATTGGCCATTTTTAACATGCATTTGAAATATTACTTTAAATAACATCAACATACGCCATCATAATTATCAATATAATAACAAATGCCAATGAGAATTTAGTCATGTTTAACTTGCATTTGAAATATCAATATACGCCATCATAATTGTAAATGCCAAAATACAAAATACCAAATGAGAGAGTTTTAATATCCAAAACATAGATGGAGTTGTTTTCAACAAAAATACTAGTAGTTTAAATCATCCAAAATACTTGTTATCCAAAAGTCAACCAAATTCTTATCACAATACATCAACCACATTCTGATAATACAATATCAGCTACAAGAATTACAACGCAACCAAATCAGCAAACAGCTGATCCAATTCACTCTTCTTACCCTTAGTTTTCTCGAAATATTCTCTCTAAATAATTATGATTAAAGGATGCCTCGTCAATACTTTCCCCTCAAAATCTGAACATTCTTTATGGACTTGCTTGTAAGTCCAATATCTCAATCCTATTAAGGTATGCCATGAAGAATTTTCGCTGCATTCAATACAAATAATGATTATTAACCACTCACCAATTTCATTTATCTAGTATACATCAATATCAATTTTAGTCCATATAATATAATGTCAATACAATGAACCTAAAATGTCAATTTTTAATACAAAAGTACATACACATTTACCTTTACACAAAACAGAAAAAATAATTTCTATAATGTCAATTTAGTTTACAAAAAGCAGAAATATAAGGTTTTAACATGCATACTTCTCAAAGAAATTTACATAGAACAACATAAACCGAACCAGAACAGAAACGAATCTAGAAATCTATGTCACTAAATGTTTATCCATAAATTAAGGAATCCATAACACAAATAAATTTTAATCACAAATAAATTTCATGTTTTGTGGAAGAATGTTGAGAGAGAAGTTGGAACACCGTGAGTTATTTTTCTTGGGAAGTGAAAGGATTAATTACCGTGAGAGTGTATTTCTTCTTCAATTACATTATATTTGGGATTGTCAATTATACCCCTCCGTCATATTTTTTGCTCTATTTGGGCTTGAGAAATCTCATTCATCCATTTAATGATCTAATGCATTTAATTAAGTTATAGTTAGCAATTAAAGTTGAGTTAACAATATAACACACCCGATGAACCCTTATAATAGTGCCAACATCATATCATCACCGTCAAATGCCAGCCCTCCGGCCCCGGTGCCAGTATGCTCGTTTTCGTCTCCGACAATCTCCAGCTCTCCGGTGAACGGTGGCCCTCAAGTTCATTCCAACAACTATTTTTCGCTTATGTGCTTTGTGATTGTGAATTGCTTAGCCTCGAGTAGTCATGGTAGGTTTGAAATTTCTTCTATACTTCCATGCCCAATCCTCTCTTACTTCTTCCTAATTTTTCTTTTAAATTTTAAATTGTAAAAAATCATGGATTAAATATGCCCGGTCAATGGATTTTGACCAAACAATAAATGTGACGAGACATTTAATTTTGTGAAATTAAATGATATAGCGTCGTTCTACATTTTACGTAGATAAATGTAGTATATTCACTTTCTCTAATCCGATTTCCGGTGAGTGAGAAATAGTGGATTAAAGTTGGGCATAATTAGCTTTTAATTAAAGCTTTAAGTGTGAGCTTAGGGAATAATTAACTAAGTGTTAATTATCCCACATTGGAGAAGTAACACATCTTTTAATGTGTTTAAATTAAGTGACTTTATGTTGCTTAATAATTATAGTGGATTAAGATGGGTGAAAAAGCCCACACGCGCGCGCCGCCGCCGCCGTCCGCCTGAGCCCGTGCCCGTGCCCGTGCCCGTGGGCGCGGGCCTCGGGCCCGAGCCCGATCCCGATCCCGATCTCGATCTCGATCTTGATCTTGGCAATTGGTCTTTGGGCTTGGGGCTTGGCCCAAACTATTCTTTTTGGACCACCGCCAAGTCAGCAATCCAAGTGGCTTGACACGTCGTCAAGCGAGGCACAGTCACGGATGCCACGTGAGAAATCCACACGCTCCACACACGGATGGCACACTCCTGCCACACGCTCGTAACCGTCGGCGGTTACGAATCTGCCATGATGAGCCTTCATGGCTGTTGACCCACAGCAGTGGACTGAGCCTATAAATAGGCTAGCCACTCCATGCATTTGCACTACAACATCATCATACACAAGCATTCTGCATCATAAGCTCTCTCCCTCTCTCTGCATTGTTTTCGGTCGAAGCTCTGCTCTCTCCTCCATCCCGTTCGGCAGAGCTCTACTGATTGCGGTGCTGCATCAATAGAGACGTAGCCGTTTTACCTTTGGGGACGACACGCCAAACCGAAGAGCACTACCGGGGCGTATCTCGTCTTGCGGGAAGAGGCCTCCTCGACTCGGCTAAACTTAGTTCACGGTTACAGTTTCGAATTTTGTACTTTTCTTTGTAGTTCAGTTTCATCTTCTGCATTTCTTCTTTGGGTTGTATTACGCCCGGTTTTGTTATCTCTTGTAATCTCCAGAAACCAACAATCGCAAGACAAGATAACTTGCCTTTGAAGGGATTTGGACCTTTTAAACTGAACTAAACACTTTCGAAACACTTAAAACCTTTGCTGGAGATGTCGACTGATTCCAACACCACCGCTGCCACCTCCGCCGCTGTCATTCCCTCCACCATGGCGACCACTGGACCTGTCAACACTTCATCGATCCCCTCGATGATGCCAACCCCTGGCTTCCCAGCCGCATCTTCAACTGTCCCATGGGTTTGGGACAACCCTTTTGGGGCGTCCACTGGTTCCACCTTTGGTGGTTCGGTTGGTTCCACTTTTAGTGGTTCCTTCGGATCCTTTAATGGATCGAGTGCTGGGGCCTTCGGGTCTCACACGAATGCTGGGGCCTTCGGGTCTCATGCAGGTGCTAGTCCCTTCGGGGCTGGTACGACCATGGCGGGCGCTATGCCCAACGTGAATGGTGGGGGGCCTATGCCTAACCACGTTGTTGGCTCCTTCGGGGGCAACGGAATTGGTTTCTTCCAAGGACCAACTGCGGCACCTTTGGCACCAAGAATGATGCCACCTGCCGAGAAACCACCCAAGTTTGGAGGATCAGACTTCAAGAGGTGGTATCAAAAGATGTTGTTTTACTTGACAACATTGGGCGTCGCCAACTTCCTCACGGAGAACGAGCCGCCCACACCAAGCGACCAAGAGACTAGGCTCGAAGTCATGGCAGATTATGAAGCTTGGAGGAAAGGAGATTACCTTTGTAAAAATTTCATTCTAAGTGCTTTAGATGATAGTTTGTACAATGTATACTCCAATGTAACCACATCTAAACAAATGTGGGAAAACCTAGAAAAGAAGTATAGCATAGATAATGCTGCAGGGACGGAACAAGTTGTAGCATCCAAGTTTATGGACTACAAAATAGTCGACTCTCGACCCGTCATGGAGCAAGTCCAAGAGCTCCAAATGATCATCCACTCATTAGTGGCTGAAGGGATGACCTTGCCCGATAAGTTCCTAAGGTGCACGATCATTGACAAGCTCCCTCCAAGTTGGAAGGACTTCAAGAGTTATCTCAAGCACAAGCGAAAGCAGATGACCCTTGAAGACTTGATCGTGAAGTTGCGCATTGAGGCCGACGTGCGCAAAAGTGATCAAAAGGCTAAGGGCTTCACCCCAAATGAAGCCAAAGCCAATCTGTTGGAGCGGGGCGGACCCTCCAACAAACGCCCTCGCCCAAACCGTCCAAACGACAAAGGGAAGGGAAAGCAGCCTCCAAAGAAGTTTGAAGGCGACTGCTACAAGTGTGGCAAACCAGGCCACTTTGCAAAAGACTGCCGCAGCAAGAAGAAGAAGCCGGCTGCCCACGTCGTTGAGAAGGAGTTCAAGGACTGTGACGAGAACGACCTCATTGCTGTGGTCACTGAAGAGGTCAACCTTGTTAACAACAACAAGGGTGGCTGGTATATTGATACCGGCGCTACTGCACACGTCTGCGCAGATAGAAGTATGTTCTCCACCTACAACAACGTTGAAGGAGAAAGATAAACATGGGAATCAAGCCTCGTCTGAAATCCTCGGAGTTGGTGATGTAATCCTCAAGATGACGTCTGGCGTCTCAATCACCTTGAAGGATGCGCTGCACGTTCCGGACATCCGGAAGAACCTAGTTTCAGGATCAATACTAGTGAATAAGGGTTTTAAACTTGTATTTGAATCCGATAGGTTTGCATTGTATAAGTTTGGGAAGTCCCTCGGAAAAGGTTATGTAACCGACCGACTTTTCAAGCTTAGTGTAGCAACACTGCGTGTTCCAAAGCCATTGGCTAATAATAATAAAGCATCTACTTCCTCTTATTTGACCGAGTCTTCAAATTTGTGGCATTGTAGATTGGGACATGTAAATTCAAAAGCCATTAAAAGATTAGTGAATTTAGATTTACTAAAGGCTAATGAAGTAGATAATCAAGATAAATGTGAAATTTGTCTTGAAGCAAAAATGACTAAGTTGCCGTTTCACTCGGTTGAACGAAGCACAAAACCCCTTGAATTAATTCACACGGACGTATGTGATTTAAAGATGGTGCAAACTAGAGGTGGTAAAAAGTACTTTATCACTTTCATAGATGATTGCACAAGGTATTGCTATATTTATCTTTTAAGAAGTAAAGATGAAGCAATAGAAGCGTTCAAAAATTATAAGAACGAAGTTGAGAATCAACATGGTTGTAAAATCAAATCGATTCGAAGCGATAGAGGAGGCGAATATGTAGCCCCGTTTGAGGAGTTATGCAACGCAAGTGGTATAATTCATCAAACAACTGCTCCATACTCACCACAATCTAATGGTGTTGCAGAACGCAAAAATCGAACTCTAAAAGAGATGATGAATGCACTGCTTCTAACTTCAGGATTACCACATAACATGTGGGGGGAAGCTGTTTTGACAGCCAACTATATTTTGAATAAGATCCCTCTCAAAGGAAAAGATGTCACTCCTTATGAGTTGTGGAAGGGAAGGAAGCCATCATACAAATACCTCAAAGTGTGGGGGTGTTTGGCAAAGGTGATGGTTCATCCGCCCAAAGAAGTTACAATCGGACCCAAGACGGTTGATTGCATCTTCATTGGATATACACTTAACAGTAGTGCATATCGATTTGTTGTTCACAAGTCTGAAATATCGACTATCACAGTAGGAACAACAATTGAGTCGAGGAATGCTGTATTTCTCGAAAATACATTTCCTTGCAAAGACAAGGAAAAGGTCTCAACCAATTCTGAGACAAGAATTGAAGAAGCCACTAGTTCTAAACCAGTGGAAGAAGAAGCCACTAGTTCTAAATCAGCAGATGCGGAACCTGAATCGCGCAAGCGTGCAAGGCCCGATCCGAATGATACAGTACTAAGACGTGGTAATAGGGTCAGAACACCAAAAACATTTGGTCCTGACTACATTGCTTTTATGTTAGATGAAGAACCAACATCTATAAAAGTAGCATTCGATGGCCCAGACGAGTTGCATTGGAAAGAAGCTGTTCAAAGCGAAATTGATTCAATTTTGCTAAACCACACGTGGGTGTTGGTTGATCTACCTAAAGGTGCGAAACCTCTAGGTTGTAAATGGGTACTTAAAAGGAAATTTAAGGCCGATGGAACAGTAGATAAGTATAAAGCCCGACTAGTAGTAAAGGGTTTTAAACAAAAGGAAGGACATGACTTCTTCGATACCTATTCACCTGTAACAAGAATTACATCTATCCGAGTGCTTCTCGCTATTGCTGCATTGCACAATCTTGAGATTCATCAAATGGATGTAAAGACCGCGTTTCTGAATGGTGAACTAGAAGACGAAATCTATATGGAACAACCCGAAGGGTTTGTAGTACCTGGACAAGAGAAAAAGGTATGCAAGCTCGTAAAATCCCTATATGGATTGAAACAAGCGCCATTGCAATGGCACTTGAAGTTTGATAATGTGATGTTATCAAATGGGTTTAAAATCAACGAGTGCGACAAATGTGTCTACATCAAGAGCACTAATAACGGTCATGTTATAGTGTGTCTCTACGTTGATGATATGTTAATCTTGGGTAGCTACACTCAAGTAATTAACGATACAAAGGCCATGTTAAAGAGAAACTTTGACATGAAAGACATGGGTCTAGCCGATGTAATTCTTGGAATGAAAATTCTAAGAACGAATGATGGAATCATCTTAACACAATCACATTATGTTGAGAAGATATTGAATAAATTCAAAGCCTATGATGGCGCGCCGGTTAAGACTCCAATTGAACTCGACGTTCACTTGAGCAAAAACAAAGGCGAGCCCGTTGCTCAAGAAGAGTATGCACGGGTCATCGGGTGCATTATGTACTTGACTAATTGCACTCGTCCTGACATTGCTTGTGCCGTGAACAAGTTGAGTCGCTACACGAGCAATCCAAGCAAAGAGCATTGGAGAGCTCTTGTGAGGGTTTTGAGATATTTAAAACACACTCAAAATCTTGGGCTACACTTCTCGAGATACCCCCCGGTACTTGAAGGGTACTGTGATGCCAATTGGATATCCGATAATAGAGACTCACTTTCAACAAGTGGATATGTCTTCACTATTGAGGGTGGTGCTGTATCGTGGAAATCCACAAAACAGACCTGTATAGCCCGATCAACAATGGAATCGGAGTTCATTGCCTTGGATAAGGCTGGTGAGGAAGCCGAGTGGCTTAAGAACTTCCTTGAAGATATTCCATGTTGGTCTAAGTCAGTGCCACCAGTGCTGATCCACTGCGATAGCCAAGCGGCTATTGGAAGGGCAAACAATGGTTTCTATAACGGTAAGTCTCGACATATACGTCGACGACATAACACCGTGAGACATTTGATCACAACAGGGGTGATTACAATTGACTATGTAAAGTCAATAGATAATCTAGCGGATCCGCTAACCAAAGGGTTAAACCGTGATCAAATGAATAAGTTGCTAGAGGGAATGGGTTTGAAATCCACAAACTAAAGAATTATCATAGTGGTAACCATGATGACTGGAGATCCCAAGAACTTGGTTCAAAGGGACAACTAAGCTATGAGAGTTCATGAGAAACACTCAACTATATCTATTCCCTAGAGAGCAATAGAGTGTTGGAGAACTTGCCTAGTGGTAAAGGCCAAGTCTATGACTTCTAATGGTTCTTAAGAATCTCAAAGAGATGGAGTTCTCAAAGAGACCAAGTATGGCAAGGTACTTGAGTAAGAATCACCTATATAAGTGCGAAGTGTGGTCGCTTCATAAAACACACTTATGAATCCAAAGTGGTGTCCAAGACCGCAATGGACACAAAACGTGAGAACGGATGAGGTTGAGGTGTTTAAGTGTTAACACCATTGTCTCGGTGCACGCCGTGGGGGATTAGTTCAAAGCATCGCGCTACTAAGCCGCCTGTGTATCCGATGGTGTCGACTATGGAGGGTTCAAAGTCAACAACTACCTATCCTTATGCTTATATACCTCTCGAGGGTTGAGCTTGTGTCTGCATGCATATGCATTTGGCTATTTCCACTCATGTGGGGGATTGTAAAAAATCATGGATTAAATATGTCCGGTCAATGGATTTTGACCAAACAATAAATGTGACGAGACATTTAATTTTGTGATATTAAATGATATAGCGTCGTTCTATATTTTACGTAGATAAATGTAGTATATTCACTTTCTCTAATCCGATTTCCGGTGAGTGAGAAATAGTGGATTAAAGTTGGGCATAATTAGCTTTTAATTAAAGCTTTAAGTGTGAGCTTAGGGAATAATTAACTAAGTGTTAATTATCCCACATTGGAGAAGTAACACATCTTTTAATGTGTTTAAATTAAGTGACTTTATGTTGCTTAATAATTATAGTGGATTAAGATGGGTGAAAAAGCCCACACGCGC
>NW_024599455.1:0-33154 GCF_004379255.2 Salvia splendens | reverse complement strand
GGAATTTGTCGGGCAAGGTCATCCCTTCAGCCACTAATGAGTGGATGATCATTTGGAGCTCTTGGACTTGCTCCATGACGGGTCGAGAGTCGACCATTTTGTAGTCCATAAATTTGGCTACTATGACGTTCTCGGTCCCTGCAGCATTATCTAGCTATACTTCTTTCTAGGCTTTCCCACATTTGTTTAGATGTGGTTACATTGGAGTATACATTGTAACAAACTATCATCTAAAGCACTTAGAATGAAATTTTTACAAAGATAATCTCCTTTCCTCCAAGCTTCATAATCTGCCAAGACTTCGAGCCTAGTCTCTTGGTCGCTTGGTGCGGGCGGCTCGTTCTCCGTGAGGAAGTTGGCGACGCCCAATGTTGTCAAGTAGAACAACATCTTCTGGTACCACCGCTTGAAGTCAGATCCTCCAAACTTTGGTGGCTTCTCGGCAGGTGGCATCATTCTTGGTGCAAAGGTGCCGCGCTTGGTCCTTGGAAGGAACCAATTCCGTTGCCCCCGAAGGAGCCAACAACATGGTTGGGCATAGAGCCCCCACCATTCATGTTGGGCATAGAGCCCGCCATGGTCGTACCAGCCCGAAGGGACTAGCACCGCATGAGACCCGAAGGCCCCAGCATTCGTGTTGATCCCGAAAGATCCAACACTAGTATTGAGCCCGAAGGCACCAACACTCGATCCATTAAAGGATCCGAAGGAACCACTAAAAGTGGAACCAACCGAACCACCAAAGGTGGAACCAGTGGACGCCCCGAAGGGGTTGTCCCAAACCCAAGGGACGGTGGATGAGGCAGCTGGGAAGCTGGGAGTTGGCATCATCGAGGGAGCTGATGAAGTGTTGACCGGTCCAGTGGTCGCCATGGTGGAGGGAATTGCGGCGGCGGTGGTGGCAGCGGCGGTGTTGGAGTCGGTAGACATCTCCAGCAAAGGTGTTTAATATTTCGAAAGTTTTAGTTCAGTTTAGAAGTCCAAATTCCTTCAAAGGCAAGTCATCTCGTCGTTGGTTTCTGGGATTACAAAGATAACTACCGGGCGTAATACAACCCAAAAGAAAGAAAAGGAAGAACTGAACTTAAAATTACAACGTATAATCGAAACTACTAAACCAGTGTGATTAGCCGAGTCGAGGAGGCCTCTTCCCGCAAGACGAGATACGCCCGGTAGTGCTCTTCGGTTTGGCGTGTCGTCCCCAAAAGGTAAAACGGCTACGTCTCTATTGATGCAGCACCGCAATCAGCAGAGCTCCGGCGAACTGGATGGAGGAGAGGGCAGAGCTTCGACAGAAAAACTATGCAGGGAGAGGAGAGAGCTTATGATGCAGAATGCTTTTAGAATTGTGTGTTGATGCATGGAATGGCTGGCCTATTTATAGGCTCAGTCCACTGCAGGGGGTCAACAGCCATGATGGCTGTCATCATGGCAATTCGTAACCGACGTCGGTTACAGACGTGTGGCAGGAGTGTGCCATCCGTGTGTGGAGCGTGTGGATTTCTCACGTGGCACCTGTGACTGTGCCTCGCTTGACGACGTGTCAAGCCACTTGGATTGCTGACTCGGCGGTGGTCCAAAAAGAATAGTTTGGGCCAAGCACCAAGCACCAAGCCCAAAGACCAATTGCCAAGATCCAAGTCCAAGTCCAAGATCGGGATCGGGATCGGGATCGGACTCGGGCCCGAGGCCCGAGGACCGTGACCGTGACCGCGACCACGTGCACGGGCTCGGGCTCGGGCGGGCGGCGGCGGCGGCGCGCGCGTGTGCGCGCGTGTGGGCTCTTTCACCCATCTTGGTCCACTATAATTATTAAGTAACATAAAGTCACTTAATTTATACACATTAAAGATGTGTTAATCCTCCAATGTGGGATAATTAACACTAGTTAATTATTCCCTAAGCTCCATCTCCAAGCTTTAATTAAAAGCTAATTATGCCCAACTTTAATCCACTATTTCTCACTCACCGGAAATCGGATTTGAGAAAGTGAATATACTACATTTACCTACGTAAAATGTAGATCGACGCTATGTCATTTAATTTCACAAAATTAAATGTCTCGTCACATTTATTATTTGGTCAAAATCCATTGACCGGGCATATTTAATCCATGATTTTTACAAATAAAGTGAAAGACACTCACTACATTTTAGGGTAGTAAGCTAACACGTTAATTATCTATTGGATTGATCCCTTCTCAAATGCATCTCAATAACTCAAGAATCTAAAGCTCGATTTTATGTTGTTATATTATCTCAATGCGAATTATGTACATTAAGGAGATCGCTACCGAAAATTACCATACAAATATAAAATTAAGAGTAGAAAATGGGTTTAATTGTAATAATAACGTTATCCTTGCAACATTTCTAAAGGATAATACTATCATATTGGTTTGGTACCATCTAAAGTTGATGAAGAAATAGTGATAGGGAAAGAGCCCTAATTTATGGTTTCATTTACCATAATTTAATATTCGATTGTTCAAAGCTGATAGTTTAGGTTTTGGTTATACTTGTCAAGTGGTAACACGTTACTTCTAAATAGGACTTTTCGGCGTGTTGTCTGAATATTATTTGCTATCGCCATCCATTTTCACTTTTTTTAATGATTCTGTTACTATCAAATAAAATCATGGAATATCGACAGCGTTTGGAATTTTTTTCTTAATCTGCATTAGTTTAAAATTTTAAATTTTAAGATAACACTATAAATCTAAATTGTTTCGAAATATCGGAAAGATACGAATTCAAACGAAATATAAATATATGAAAATCCAATTTTTCTATGAATTACAAATCAAACCAAAAAAATCCAATCGAACGAAAGATCTTTAAAAAATCAAAATCACATTTATTTTTGGTTTTGCATAGTACAGTGTATTAATTTCAATTGTTTCAATTTTTATATGGTTATCAATTGTCCTTCAAATAATTATTAATATGGCCGTCTTAAATAACATTGATTGACATAAATTTACAATTTCATGAGAAATTTCAGCGATTGAAAATTTGTGTACATGGAGGCAAAATTCTGGAGTAATACTGCTATAAAAAGGTCTAGGATTCAAATTCACTGGACCCCATCCCAAGTAAAACATATTTTTTCAAATATCTAATAAGTAATATGTATTGTAATTATTGAAAAATAAAAATCTCAATTAGTTTTGTAACTGGTCGAAATCTGAACTTTTGAATAGTAAAATAAAAGGAAAATTGCTTATAAAATCATGAACTTTTATAATAGTTTATTTTTTTCCGTGAACTTTAAAAGTTGCGTCAAAAATCATGAACTTTTACCGGGTTGTGCAAATTTCCCGAACGACCCGACCCGATAGTTTTCCGGTATAAACTTATCCTATGTGGCAGTTGGAAGCGTGACTAGGCAGCCGGAATACAAAACTACGTCGTTTTGTGTGTGGCGAAAAAAAATTAAAATTTCGCTGCAACCTTGAAGGTATAACTCGAATTTGTCGGCGAACCCGGTAGAAAAATCTCGGATCTTGCTGGTTTTGATATTAGATTCGGCGACTGAGGCATTCCACTATCGGAGATAAAAGCAGGTATAATTTTTTCTCTACTTGTCCGACTATCTGACTTGTAGCTTTATGCCTAATTTGCCCTCTGATACGAGCCAGGATAGCGTGGATGCAGGGGAGCCAGAACAGGGAAGCCAGCCTCGCAGCAGCGTCCGAAGAAGCAAACGGAGCCATCCACACGCACGTTGAGGCCGAGAGATCGCATCAAGCCTCCACGGAAGCTCGATAGCTGAGACGGAGAAAGCTACGGCATTTTTTAGCGTTTTTGTCTATTTTTTGGTTTAAGTTGGTTTAACTTTGGATTTATTTTTGTTTACCTTATTTTATTTATTTGTTATTGAGTCGGGAGATTTATAAGCCCCGTTCGGGTTTTCTTAGTTGGTTCTTTCCCGAACGTATTAGGTTTACGTCGAACCAACCCTAGGGTTTTAGTATAAATAGAGCCACAATGTAATTAATCGATCATCTATGAAATATTATACATTGGCTCAATTTCTTTAGCAACAAGAAACAATACCCTCAGGCTGCCGACGAGGTATTCCTCGCGCTCAGCCTCCCTTTGCCGTCAACGTCGCCGACCCAAGCGTTGGGCGCTCGATCTTGACGACGACCGTTTCTTGATTGTGCTCGTAGAATTCACGTTAAGGAAGACGATCCTTAACACCCTCCCTCCCACCACTATTTGACCTCTACAACCACATACCCATAACCACGAGACACAGATTCGGCAGTGATCACGCGCGAACCGCCGTCTATCGCAACACTGCTGGGGAGCTGGCGTTGGTGGATGTTGGTAGAATCGGCAGTGATGAGCGGAAGCAGGTTTTGGATAAGCTGATTGTCGCTGTAAATGAAGATATGGAGGGTATTTTGAGAAGAGTTAGGCAGAGATTTGATGTTTAAGGATTTCTTCATAATTATGCATACCAAGTGTTTGATAATTTGCTTGTGTTAATTTAGTATACCGTTTTTGTGTGGAACATTATAGATAGTAATTTTACAATGAGGTGATTTTATAATGCTCTCAGCTTGTTCCCAAATTTTGCTTGTGTCCTTTGCAGCGTAGGCCTGGAATTTCCAAAAGTCGAGGTTCGGTTTGAGAATCTGAAGGTCGATGCTTTAGTTCATGTCGGAAGCAGAGCTCTGCCGACTATACCTAATTTCATTTTTGACATGACTGAGGTAAACATGCGAGAACGAAATCCAATAAGCTAAGTGTTCTCTGTTTTTAAAATTAAGCTGACATGTTCAATGGAAACATGGCGTGAAAAATAGGCCTTCTTGAGGAAGCTCAGAATTTTCTCTGGTGGAAGACGAAAAGAAACACCTGCAAAAGAAAACAATGATACCCGATGGACTTCCCTCGGATATCACCTTTCGCTTCCCATCAGCCGCCATCGGAGCTGTTGTTGTACCAAAATGTGTTTATGATGGACTTATGGTGAAGTGAATGGATGAAGCGTGTTTATATGGTGGGAATTGTGGAGAAGGTGGCGCCAAAGACAGACAATGAAGGCGCCATTTTGCTGTCCATAAAGGAAGACAGATGGTTTTGTGGATATTTCACTCAAAAAAGTAGGGATATTTTGGCATCACAATAACTTCTATGATTATGGAATGCCATATCTATAGCTTACCAAACAATGGATTAAGTCTGAAATTATGCTGTACCAAACACCTAATTACTCAGAATTTAGAATTACTGTTAATGAGAAAAAGTGTTATATGAAAATCTAAAAAAACATTTTCAATGAACCAATCACAACCATAATTTACATAACAAAGTAAGAAAACCTTTGTCTATTTTGGAGTCTATGATGTCTATCACTCTTAGTCATTGTTTTTTTTGTTACATATAGTAGTAGTACTATGTATAGGGGTCTGTCTTTTATGCTATGGTGCTTGTTATATTGTTTATGTTGTATAGTTTGTATATATAAAAAGACTCGATTGAGTTACTAGTGCTCGACATAAGGCCCTTGTGGTATTAGATGAGAATGTTCCATAATTTAAGACCAAATCATATACTATATCAGGGGTCAAATCAAGGGAAATAGGTAGGAAAACTAAAGAAACTACTATATAGAATGTTAACAAGAATGTTTGATTTCAATTCATTTTATAGTGATATTTAGTTTCATAAAAGAGGTGAAGTCGAGCCAAATACTATTAAAAAAAGAGGTTAGGGACACAGACAATATATATGGCAATAACTGCTATATGATCAAGGTTAGACATGCACAAACCGAACCGGCCCGGCGGTTAACCGCCGGTTCGGGCCCGCCGGTTCATGAACCGGAACCAGAACCGGAACCGGCGGTTTGAACCGTCCGGAGGGTTGCCGGTTAACACGGGCTGGTTCAGGGTCGGCGAATTGTGAACCGTGAAGCGGCGGTTCGGCGGTTTGAACCGCCGGTTCAACCGAATTTTAAAAAAAAATTATTTATAAAAATTGATTTTTATATTTAAATCAATTTTACAAACAAATGAATACAAGAAATTCGTAATAGCCCATATATATTTGATGGGCTTGCGAATTTATGAAACCATTCTTGGTTATTTCTCTTTTATAGAAACATCCTTGAATGTTTTATGTTCCACTTTCGATGTGGGACAAAATCATTCTTGGTTGTTTCTCTTTTATAGAGACATCCTTAAATGTTTTATGTTCCACCTTCGATATGGGACAAACTCATTCTTGGTTGTTTCTATTTTATAGAGACATCCTTGAATGTTTTATGTTCCACTTTCGATGTAGGACAAACTCATTCTTGGTTGTTTCTATTTTATAGAGACATCCTTGAATGTTTTATGTTCCACTTTCGATGTGGGACAAAATATGTTGAAGTACTTTCTTTTATAACTACATGTTTAGAGCATTCATTCATCTTTTTCCAATGTGGGATACAAAACTTTCTTTTGTCTTATACTTTTTCTTCATGTTTTGTATGATATATATAAACAAATTATTATTCAAATATATTCTTGATTGATAAAAATAAAGAATTATTGAGAAATATGATTTGTATATAGAAAATATTTATTTGTATAATAATTATTGTTAGGTTTATACAATTTGTATAAGAATTATTCTTTCAATGTGTATAATATTATTTATTAGTTAACATATACATAAATTTATAAACATAAGCAAATCATTAATGATAAATAACTAATGAATAATAATTTATGTAATAATATTTGTTATTATTACATAAACTATTATGTCCTATTAAGTATTGATATTTTTTTAAGTATTGATAATAATATTGGACATAATAGTTTATGTCCAATATTATTTATGTATTTATAAACTATTATGTCCAATAATATTCTATAATAAATTTATGTATTTATGATCAAAGCAAATTATTCTATTTCATTAGTTATTTATGTATATATTTATAAAATATCAATACTTAATATTGGACATAATAGTTTATGTAATAATAACAAATATTATTACATAAACTATTATTCATTAGTTATTTATCATTAATGATTTGCTTATGTTTATAAATTTATGTATATGTTAACTAATAAATAATATTATGCACATTAAAAAAATAATTTTTATACAAATTGTATAAACCTAACCATAATTATTATACAAATAAATATTTTCTATATACAAATCATATTTCTCAATAATTCATTATTTTTATCAATCAAGAAAAATAGAAGACAAAAGAAAGTTTTGTATCCCACATTGGAAAAAGATGAATGAATGCTCTAAACATGTAGTTATAAAAGAAAATACTTCAACATATTTTGTCCTACATCAAAAGAGAAACATAAAACATTCAAGGAAGTCTCTATAAAAGAGAAACATCCAAGAATTATTTTGTACCACATCGAAAGTGGAACATAAACATTCAAGGATGTCTCTATAAAAAAGAAACAACCAAGAATGATTTTGTCCCAAATCGAAAGTGGAACATAAAACATTCAAGGATGTTTCTATAAAAGAGAAACAACCAAGAATGAGTTTGTCCCACATCGAAAGTGGAACATAAAACATTCTAGGATGTTTCTATAAAAGAGAAACAACCAAGAATGAGTTTGTGCCACATCGAAAGTGGAACATAAAACATTCAAGGATGTCTCTATAAAAGAGAAACAACCAAGAATGAGTTTGTCCCACATCGAAAGTGGAACATAAAACATTCAAGGATGTCTCTATAAAAGAGAAACAACCAAGAATGATTTCTTAAATTCGCAAGCCATCAAATATATATGGGCTATTACGAATTTATTGTATTCATTTGTTTGTAAAAATTGATTTTAAATATAAAAATCAATTTTTATAAATAAAAAATATATTTTTTAATTTCGGTTGAACCGCCGGTTCATGAACCGGAACCGGCGGTTCAGTCAAAAAACCGGCGGTTTTGAACCGCCTGGTGAACCGGCGGTTTTTTGAACCGGAACCGCCGGGAGGTAGGCGGGCCGGTTCAGGTTCAAGCGTTTCTTGAACCGTGAACCGCCGGTTCATGAACCGGAACCGGCGGTTCGTGACCCTTGTGCATGCCTAATCAAGGTGTACGGGATTCCAACCACCTCTTACTATTTTTAAGGTATCAAATATTTGACCTAAGTCAAAAAGAAAATTCAGATACCAACCTCTAAGACCATCAGTAGTGGGGCGCCCTAAGGCGCGCCCTATTGCGCGCCACGTCAGCATTTTTATCCTCCTCCTTCTCCACCTGCAGTGGGGCCCCCTAAGGCGCGCCCTATGACGCGCCACATCATCATTTTGTTGTTTTGTTTAATTAATTTAACTGTTTTCAAATAACACGTAACGAGTAAAAAAACGACTAAATAACAAGCGGCGAAGTTTTAATAATAAAAAAATTACACCATTCAACTAAAAAAAGAAAAAAACTAAGTCGGGCCAATTTCCAACTTCCTACGCAACTCATCGAGTAATGCACGGAGATACTCGGTTTGTTCGGGGTCGGTGCACTTCTTGAGGGTCTTGTGCGTCTGCAACATCGTCCTTGCCATCGACGCTGTAGCTAACGACGCAAATGCGGTGGCCGTCTGCGTCGGGAGCTCATCCGGGTCCGGAACAGGGGTTGCAGCGGTCGACGATGACGTCGCGGTCGCCTTCCCCTTGGCCTTCGCAGCCTTGATGATGGGAGGACGCCGGGAGGACACCGGTGTGCCGGAACTCCCTTCATCCACGTACGTCCGGTTGAGGTCAACCGGGTTAGTGCCGCTGCCGCTGCTCGTGTAGTCACCAGCTTCGGTGACCTTCGTCCTCTTCGGCGCACCAGTGTGCAGAATTTCACCTTGGAACTTCTGCTTCTCCCTCAAGAGCGCCCAGATGGCCTCGTGCTTGAACTCGCCGAACATCGACCGGTACGACAACATCGCTTTAGAGCGCACGTCGTGCACGCTCTCGCCGCTCCCCTGTGACCGCGCGCACTTCTCGAACTCCGCCGAGTACAAGTTCACTTGCTTCTTGATTTGATCCCAGTGCTTGCGGAGTTGCTCACTCTTGCGCTTGTACGCGGTCGGCGGCCTGACCGAATTGTAGAGGTCCGCGATGCGCTCCCAGTACGCGGTCTGTCTCTGGTTGTTGGCGAATATCGGATCTTCCGATATATCTACCCAACACTGGGCCAAAGTTAGAGTTTCGTCGTCGGTGTAGGGCGTACTCATCGCAGTCACCGGGAGGCGGCAACTTCTGCGCCCGCTGCCGGTTCCGCTTCGCCTCCCCCTTGGCGGCACCGGTCGCTGCGGGGGCGGGATCGGCCGATGCGGTTGGGCGGTGCGGCAACGGCTCTATATCAGACAACCCATACGATTCCGTACTGAAATCGGGATCGTAATGGGTGTTGTCGTCGAACGAACGATAATCGCCGGGTTCTGTACCCGGCCAATGCGCCTCTCCGCTAAACGTAAGGCTATTGGGGCTTGAATCCATTTCGTAGTAATTATGTAAATGTAAGTTTCGAAGATGAAATCGTGTGAAATGAAATGTTACAAATGAACGCTATTTATAAAAAACAAAACCGCGTGCCATCGTCCGCGGCCTTCACAATGGGGTGGACGATGGCCATCATCCGCGACCATCGTCCGCGACGTCCGCAATGGAGCGGACGATGGCCATCGTCCGCGGTTTAAGTCGCGCCCGAAGCATAGGCCGCGACTATCGTCCGCGGCCTATGCCACACACCCACAGTGGGGGCGGACGATGAATGGCGCGGACGATGCGCGCCATCGGGCATGCCATCGTCCGCCCATTGCGGATGGCCTAATCCACGTACTAGTATGATACAGAAGAGTTTATTTTCCAAATCCCGTTTCGATCAGTTTCGAAACACTACTTTGTTATGGATATCGGAGATTGACCATGAGATAATAATCCATAAAACATAAAATCCACTTATTTTTATTAATTTTACAAAAATATATCTCAATGAAGAAAAAAAAACAAGTCTTCAGATTATTCGGTAAGTGAATATCATATCATAACAATGATGCCAGAGTTTACTGAAAATTTTGTAGCTAACACATGATGTGTTCCATTGTGTCCATCTCCACCTTGAATAAGAATCATAAGATATATCGATCATCTACAATTTAGGAAGCCAAATTTGAAAACTCTATCTCTTGGGCTAAGGCCATCCGCAATGGGGCGGACGATGGCGGGCCCAATGGCCAAATTTGAAAAGTCTATCTCTTGGGCTAAGGCCATCCGCAATGGGGCAGACGATGGCACGCCCAATGGCGCACATCGTTCGCGTCCGCCATCGTCCGCCCCATTGCAGGTGCGTGACATAGGCCGCGGACGATCGTCGCGCCCTATACTAAGGGCGCGGAGTATAGTGCGGACGATGTCCATCGTCCGCGACATCGTCCGCCTCATTGCGGCCTACGCGGACGATGGCCGCGGACGATAGGCCATCGGCCGCGCCATCGGCCGCCCCACTGTGGGCTACGCGGACGATGGTCGCGGACGATGACACGCGTTTTTGATTTTCTATTTAAATCTCGTTTCTCATTCATTTGTACATACGAACATATCGACTATCTCTTTACATATTCTCTCTCAACATCCAACCAAAATGAATCTCGACGACGACACCAGTAGTTCTACTTCGTCCGAGTCCGGTAGTTCGACGTCAGAAGCATTAGATGCAGCCGTTGAAGAGGCCATGGCGGCATGCTATGCGGCAATGCAGCCCGAGGAGGAGGAGGCGGCAGCGGCGGCTGAGCAAGTCCATAGGCCTATTCGACATAGGACGTATGTCCGACGTGACCACCCGGAAGCTCACAGACGTCTGGTTGAAGACTATTTTGCCGATCAACCACGATGGGCCCCGACTGTTTTCCGCTGCCGGTTTAGAATGTCGTTGTACCTTTTTCTCAGCATTGTTCGGACATTGCCTTCACGTGATGAATACTTCACGTTTCGGGAGGACGACATCGGCAAACCCGGCCTTACACCATTGCAAAAGTGCACGACTGCTATTCGTCAGTTGGCATACGGCACCACGACGGACCTTTTTGACGAGTACCTCCACTGCAGGGATTCTACAGGTCGCGAGTGTCTGAAGCGCTTTTGTCGGGGGATTGTAGAGGCCTATGGCGACACATATTTGCGCAAGCCGACTGCCACTGATTGCCAGGGTCTGACGGTGTGGAGAGGCCAATTCACAAGTGGATACAAGGGCAGCCACCCGACGATGATCCTCGAAGCCGTCGCTGACCATCGACTCTGGATCTGGCATGCTTACTTAGCGTAGCCGGGTCGAACAACGACATTAACGTCCTCAACTCGTCCACCCTCTTCACTGAGCAATGTAACGGCAACGGCCCGGCCATCGAGTTCACTGCCAACAGACGCCAATACCATATGGGGTACTACTTGGCCGATGACATCTACCCACGGTGGCCAGTTTTCCTAAAGACGATCAGCTGCCCAATTGGTGAGAAGAAGGTTTTATTTGCGCAAAAGCAGGAGTCGGCGCGGAAGGATGTCGAGCGGGCATTTGGTGTGCTCCAATCACGGTGGGCAATTGTGAAAGGGCCGGCTCGTTCTTGGTACAAGGAAGTCATCGCCGATGTCATATATGCGTGCATAATCATGCACAACATGATAGTCGAGAATGAAGGCGGAAGCATCACCGATTGGAATGAAGATGACCGTGCATCTAGCTCGTCCGGCACGTCGACCGAGACACCCGATAGATGGTTACCGTTAGGCTTCAATGAGGTTCTATCTAGACAGGCCTCAATGCGCAACCAACAAGATCATGCGCAACTAATGAGCGACATGATTGAAGAAGTGTGACTCGTAACCGCCGTCGCTGAGTTTGCGTTTTTTTTTAATTCGCATTGTAATGTATTAATTTTTATTAAATGAAATGAAGTTTTTGAAATTCGTATTTTAATTTATTAATTTTTTTAAATTCGTATGAATTTTGTAAATATAAAAAAATGATGATGTGGCGCGCCTTAAGGCGCCCCACTGCAGGTGGGGAGGTAGGAGGATAAAACTGATGACATGGCGCGCCATAGGGCGCCCCACTGCTGATGCCCTAAGTCTCCGCTCCAAAGATGATCTAAACTTAAAGAGTGGCACGTGGTAGGGCCCACATATGTGTAAGAAGTGTAACTGTGAGATGGTACATTTATTAAATCAGACAGCCCACATGATTTCAATTTCATTATGGTAACTAACTAACCTTTGAGAGCTCTTTCATCACATCCTCACTACAAATATCCTCTCAGCCCAGTAAAGAATTTGATTCATTATTATTCTCTCCTATTATGCACAAACATATATAGAGAGGGTAGTCCTAAATCCCTGCTTCTTTTGTTACATTGAGTTGATTGAATTTGTTGTGCTAGTTAGAGATGAGTGAACCACCAAAATATGCTAACCCCTATCCTGCTCAAGGTAATTTTTTTATTCTCTCTTTAGATTCTTACTTGGTCTTGGCTTGGGTTTGTAAAATATTTTGTCTCTTTTATGCTTTTCTTCTTGGCACATAAATACTACGCTGGAGTAAATTAAAGTATTTTTTTTTGGTCTTAGATAGTTATGGTTTTGTTTTGATTTATGTACAGGAGACTACCAGGGACCACCGGTGGTGGCGCCGCCTCAGTATGCGTCTGCGACGCAGCCTCAGAGGAGGGGCACCGGAATCTTGGAATGGTGGTATGTGCTTTTAAGTTATTTTGACTTGTTAAAGTGCAAACTAGTTGCTATTTCTCTTTATTAGTCACTATTTTGTTATGTAATTTATGTGTAACTTTTCACAATGTAGTTGCATTCTTCTCCTTCTTCAATGATGCTTTTATTTGATGTCTATCTTGAATATTTGATAAATATACAAAATAGAATGTTTATTATAGCCTTATAGGTAGATCACTTCTGCTCTATTTCACTCAACGCTCTATACATAATTCTGTTCATGCTTACAAAAAAAAGGTAAATAATTTATTTGGTCTCTATCTAATGAAGATTAGTTTCTTTCTCTGTTGGTTTAATTCGTCCTTATTCTTGCATCGATCGTTTCTTCATTCCGATGATGTTGGTGTGTTTGTGTGGTGCAGCCTTGCGACTATGTGTTTCTGCTGCTTGATGGATGGATGCTGCGAATTGCTCTGTTGTTGTTGTGTGTAATCATTAATCTTTTTTATATGACTACTTCAAAAATATTATATGTAAATGTTTATGTATTCTATAGACTAATGCCCAAAACTCTAGAATTCTCTTCTTTGTCGGATTAAATCTCATTCTTTATGTATTACTAGTATGCACAGATTAATATATTTTTAAAATATTAATTTTCAATTTTAAATTAATTAACAAAATTAGAATCAATATTTAAGAATGAGTAACAATTTTAGTTCTATAAGAATAAAAAATCTATATAAATCATAATAAATTTGAAACAACTCGCATAATATAATGTTTAAACATTAAATCATGGAGTAGAAAGATAAAAATCTATCACAATAAAGAATTAAACACAATGGATAATTACTCATCATTTTTAAAACTTCTTTATACACTACATTAACTTTAAAATTAAAATCAATCTTATCATTATATACTAAAACCTTCAATTCTTCACAATTATGTCACTCTTCAACAAAACTCAAAGTGAAAATAACTCGTTTGTGTATTAAAACGATCATCCGTACCGAAGCTCCTCTTCTTCCTCTTCATCGTCGTCTTCTTTCTTGAACACCTCTAATCATCCCCGAATCTCCTCAATGGAGAGTTAGGTTGATCTGCGGAGTAATAGAGATTCTGGAGATGGGGCTACGAACTCGACAAATGCAGATGGTGATGCAGAAGGTGCGAAGGGAGTTGGCGCCAATAATAGGGATTCGTCTTCCTCTTACCAGAGATATGATATGTATACAACAGGCTGCTCGTTGGATCGAGCAGGTCCTTCCTTTCTCGTTGCTTCTGTTGATTGTATTCATACGTCAGCACCTCCAAGGTATTACCATGTTTCATCATATTGATATGGCCTTCTAATTTGTGTCCAACCATAATTTATGTTTTATGAGATCTAGGGTTGTGATCCGTTGCTTACTTTTTTTAAATTGCTAACTCATCAACGTAGTGTATTAAAATGTCAACACAATGATACTGAAATGTCAACATAAACTTACGTTGATATTTTAATACATTGTATTGACATTAATATTTAAATGTCAACACCGTTTGTTAAAATGCCAACACAAATATGTGTTGACATTTTTAATACACTATGAGTTAGCAATTTAAGAAAAATTAACATTATAACACACCCCTTATGATCTATTAATTAAAACCTCTCACTCACTCCATTTAATCACACATGACATAGGAAAACCTCATACTCACTCCACTTAATCACATATTTAATGGTATATTTAATTTAATATAATTTTTTAAATTAAATGGCAATCTTGTAAATTTCTCCAAAACTCTCCTTGTATAGATTTTTATTTTCTTTTGTTTCAATTATTGTTTAGTATAAACACCAAACCCACCTTTAGCAGTCAATAGTATTCAAAATTTACATTACCGTCTGTGTGGATAGGATAATCATCCATTAGCTATATCATAATTATACTATCCACTTGCATGCTATTATTACTAGTTTTAACACTCGTGCTATGCACGGCACATAAAAGTTTCAAGTTATAAATAAAAAATAAATATATATATAAAACCATAAATCATGTATGGCTATATCTTTCACCCAAATATTACATTAGTACACACAAAAATAAAATGCATATACAAAAGGCACAAATACACACAAAGTGACAAATGACAAAAAACACTACACAAACATCTAAATTTAATAGACGTTTTGTTTTATGAGAGATATATAACAAAGACACATTCAATAAAAACACGTGTAAGATGGGGAGAATCCTCTGTTGTGTTATACTATAACATAGCGGGGGTTGCTATGGTTAAACGTAACCACTATCATATAAAAAGCAGTAGGATTGTAGAATTTTACACACGTAGTACTATAATTCTATTTCTCTCTCCGGCATCTCTCTCGTCGTCTCACCCGCCGGATGTCGTCGGATTCCAAGCAGAACCAAACCTGCTATACTGCAATCACAAAATTAGTCCATAAAATGCAGATTCTAGTCCATCTATTTAAAAGTGTTTCAAATCTTCTTCAAGAAGTTTGCATTTGGTTGGACTATTTGAGAAGCTACTATTGCTCCATAGGAGCTGCCTTTTTTCTATTCAATGATAATATAGTGTTGCATGTATGCATGCCTAAGTATACTTAAATTAGGCTTTAAGTAACTATTTATCTTGCATGTATGCATGCCTAAGCTTGTGCTTAATATTTTACTTCATGCCTTCTAAATTTAGAAGTCTTAAATCTTTAATTAAATCAACGATTTAATTTATTCGGAGTCTTGCCAAACTGCTCGGGTATATTATATTCCCGGATTATTTTCTTTAAGTATTTTGAAATACTTACTTGACTACTAAAAGCCCAATTTAATCATTTATTGGACATTATGTTAACATGGCTAACATTTTCTTTTCTTCGGTGACTTACAGAATTAAATTTCAGTCTCAAATTTATCTAAGGCAGTGGCCCAATTTAATTAAAGAGTCCAACTCTTCTTCTTTCTTTTTTTTTTTATTTTTTATTTTTTGTTGAGGCCTAAGAGAATTTAATTGTCATGGCCCCAATCAATTTTTAATGGGCATGGCCCAAACTTTACTTTTCTTAAAAGAGGCCCAAATCAGGGAGCCCCAATTTCTACCCCCAATTCGTCACTCTCTCTTCCTCCCTCATTTCTTCTTAAATTTTTCCCCAATTCACAAACTCAAAATCAGCGGCGGTCTTCTTCTTTCTCAAATCCGCGCCACCCTTCACGGTTCTGTCACCGTCGCCGGCGAATCACGCCATCTCTCCGTCGAGCTCTCTCCTTCAAGCTCTTTCTTTTTGTCGAGTTCTCTCTCTCCGTCGAGCTCTCGGTTGGAGAGAAGGCGTCGACTTCCCTCCGGCGTCGAGGCTCCGGTCGATGGGGAGTCGCTGCCCGTTCTTCGCGGTGACGGGGTCGTCGTCGTCGAACCTTTGTTGTGTTCCAGCTCATCATGGGGAATCTAACGGGCAGTCTCCCACTCTTTTTTTATCCATTTTTTTATTTAATTAAAATAGCAGTCGACGGTTAGGGTAACTTACTTCACTGAGTAGCTTTTAAAATTATCATGGATGTTTTTTTAGTACAGTATTTTATTTTAATCATTATACGAAGACTAGTGGTGTTAGGGTCGCGGGGCGTACCGGGTCGATGAGGTGAAAATTCAGGTCGCGGGTCGATGAGTCGACGCGGTCGAGAGACCCACGAATCTAGGCTTATTTTTTTGCCTTTTAATATTAAATCAAATAATATATTGCTCTAATGTTTATAATATATCAAATAATATAAATGTAGATGTAATTCATGTGAATAGAGATAAAGTGGAAAATAGAAATTATCAAAAATATCAAAATAATTCATAAGTCATAACACAAAATAAATAATTGAAACCATTGTCTGAAAATATCAAAAGAAAGGAATATATGAAGGGTGACGGCAAAAGATTGAGAAAAGTTTGATGTGGTGCATGCATATATATAGAGAATTGAGATTGAGAAAGTAGGTTTGAAAAGTTTGATGTGGTGCATGCATATATATAGAGAATTGAGATTGAGAAAGTCCGAAAACGTGTGATATATTTGAGAAAATAAGAGAGAGCAGATTTTTAGGTAAGTTTTACTTTTATATTATGTTTATTTTAGTAAAAACAAATCAGCATCGAAGGGAAAGATTTACATAAAAAGGATTTAGGGATTTATCTTAAAACATGACTGAACAGCATGTGTTTGGGCGACCCAGCCGACACACTCGACCCGGGCGACCCAGGCGACCCAGCGGCGACCCTGTATCTCGATCAACCCACCCATGTTGGGGCGGTGATGGTCTCGACCCAGGCGACCCGAGCGACCCGAACGACATTTTGACAACACTGACCAAGACCACTTTTACTTTATATACCTATTAAAAAGTATTATTTATAACAAAGTTAAAAACTAATTAAAATAGACATATTAAGCAATACCATTAAGTTAATTGCTTTAACCCCATTTCGGTAATTATTAATTAATTTTCTAGGCCATTCTCATTTTTCGCAAGCTATAAAAAAAGTATGCAATCTTTTTATTTTGCAATATTTCCTTTATTCAAATAAAAATATAGTATTCCCTCACTATTATTTGCATTTTTTTTATTTCAGCTCATCTCAAACTATTTACATCATTTCTATTTTAAATGAGAACTAGGGCATTTAATTAAGAGTAAAGGCCAAAATTGGTCCTGGACATGTGTCAATTTTACGATTTTGGTCATATACTTTATCTTTTGAATTTTTGCATCCTCAACATTTCAACGGATCACAATTGGTCCTACACTCACACTTCCGTCAATTTTTAAACGGTTTTAACCCGATTTTGACCGATTTTGATGGTTTTAACAGTCTCAATCGAGTTCAAGCCGTTTAAAAATCGGTCAAAATCAGGTTAAACCATTTGAAAATTGATGAAATTGTTAGTGTGGACCAATTGTGATCCGAGTTGAAATGTTCATGATGCAAAAATTCAAAAGATAAAGTATATGACCAAAATCATAAAATGGACATATGTTTAGGACCCGTTTTGGCGTTTACTCTTTAATTAATATATGTTAGAGTTAATTAAGTGTTCCCCTATTAAGTGATGTCTCATTACACTTAAGATACTAACTTAATTACACTAAAAATCTATCCCAAATTTATGACTTAAAATAAAAATTGCGAGTAACATTGGACGAAGGGAGTACTATAAAATTCACTTAAATTTATCGGTTAAAACACTTATAAATTTTGATAATGTTATAATAAATTAGAAAGTCCCACCTCATTAGATAAAAATATTCCCTAAATTTTAAAAAATCGTAATTTTAAGGAACAAAACTTATAAGGAAAGTATTTTATATTTTAAGGGTTGGAGAAAGGATAAAGTTTAAACTTTTATTCTTTACCTATTCAAAGCTCATAATTTATTTTAGAAAAATATACAAATAATTTATTATGTGTGTAGCTGGTAAATAGCTAATCCTACAACTATGAATTAAGTTGTCGTTAGATCAATACACTGATATTAGTAATTGAACGAAAATAACGTTTGTGTTGCGTGTTGATGCATCAATAACAAAAACTGCGAACTTGTGTTTGTATGTTGGAAATTTTACATATGCAAAGTAATTTATTACGACTATATCATGATTGTAAAACAAAATACTAAAAAAGTTTTTTAATAGCTACTCCACCAAATATTATCCTGACCGAGCGCTTATTTAATTAAATAAAGAAATGAATTAAAGAGGGTGAACAAAAGGGAGTACTGTCATCCCACAATTTCTCACTCCAAATCATTTGCTGCGTTTCATTTGGAAGCCCCTGCGTTTAAACCACAGCAGGCCCTGCTGTGTTTTTTAACACAGCAGGCGATCCTCCCCCGGAGACATTGTATATGGTTTCGATTTCGATTTCGATTTCGATTTCGATTTCGCGGACCTTATCTGGAAGAGGCAGATAATCAATGGTTAGGGGTGAAGATAGAGAATACACAAACAATTTCTACATTCTTTAACGATATACTTTTGTAAGTACGAGTCATATACTTATTTTTTACTTATATATTACATAATCTCACTCTAATCACAATTATCCATTATAACTTTGTGATCCAAAGCAATATCTTCTATACAAACTTATGTTTCTAATTCTCCTCTTTGTAGTTACATTATTATTAGTTGTATTCTTATCTTACTTTTGAGCAACAATCGAATAATTATTAACAAAAATTCCATACACTATCCTACCAACAACTTTCAACATATTGCTGAGGAAGAATGAAATCTTATTTAAATTGTAATCGATTCAAATCATAATGCTTTTAGATGAGGTCCTTTTCTAAGAAAATAATATTACCTTTGTACACGAAAAATAGTCCAATTTTGTTATGTTGGGATGTCCACAATTAGTCACATTTTTTAAAATGTAAAAGTTTCTCTTTCATAGTTTACTCATTTTATCGATTCTCTTTTAATACTTTACCTACTTTTTCTCCATCTTTTTTACTTTACCTATTTTTTCTCCTCATCTCTTATTTTACCAATTTTTTTATTAAAATTCGTGTCGTTCATAAATATGATTATTTTTTGTGGACGGAGAAAGTATAAAATACCAAAACTAGTTATATGTCAGGACCAAATTAATTATATATAGGACTGGCATTCAAAGACTTTCTTAGTCCTGTTATAATTAATTGATTTATTTTAAGTACTATAAGATTTAAGAAAATGTTTTTTTATTAAATTAAGTAATGAAAATAAAATTTGAGAGAATAAACTAATAAAAATAGATACAAATTAAATAAGAAAAAATAAATATATTATTTTAATACCTTAAAATAAAATAATCAAAAAGTAAAATAAATCCTTTATAATAAAAGCAATAGTTATAAAATAAAAATACAAGGTAGAAAATGGCATCTCCACTAGGGCTGACAAATCGTGCGGATTGGGTCGTTATCGGGTCAACCTGATAATGACCCAACCCAATGAGGCCTAACCTGAACCCGACCTGTTAAGGAAACTGTAAATCCGAACACGAACCCGACCTGTTACCTTCAAATCCGAACACGACCCGCACTCGACACGAACCCGTTATCGACGCGATATAATATGAGTTGGCACGACACGATAACAAACCGAACCTGATATTAAACGATTAAAACCTAATATTACACGATTAAACCTTAATTTTTATCCTAATTTACACAATTAAAATTCGTTTTATACTATTTAAACCTAATTTATAAGAAATTAAAAAATTAAAGTAATATATATATTTTTAAATAATAATAAAAATAATAATATTATTTCTTAATGGGTTACCCGCATCCGACCCGAACCCAACCCGAAATTATCGGGTTCTTAATGGGTCAACCCGATAAGGACACGGATCCAATAAGACTTGACCTCAACCCAATAATTTCGTGCGGATTCGTGTCAGATTATCGTGTCGTGTCAAAAATTGCCAGCCCTAATCTCCACTCTCCTCCAGTAAGAGCATCCACAATAGCGCCTAGCGCACCGCCTAGCGGAGCGCCGGCGCTAGGCGGTGCGCTAGGCGATCTATTGCAGCGTCCGGATCGCCTAGCGCACCGCCTAGCGCGAATTTTTAATTTTTTTTTCCGAAACACTATATATACGCGACTTGCCCGTCATTTTCATTCGCACCACTTGTATTAACGAGTACTCTCTATATCTTAATTTCTGTACAAGATCAACACCTAGAAATGAGTAATTCCGGTGGTAGTGGTGGGAGTGGTGGGGATGCTGAGGAGTACGAGCGTATAATGAACGAAGCGCTAGATGTCTATACGAACCTCGACCTCGACCAGTGGTACACCGCCGAGCGGTGATTGATCGTGATCACGTAGCTGCACATCAGCGCCTATACGAAGACTATTTCGCACAGGAGCCGCGGTTCAACGCCAACCTTTTCAGGTGCCATTTTAGGATGCGCAGGTCCCTGTTTATGCGTATTGTTAACAGATTGGAGCAACGATATCTGTATTTCCGCTTTAGGCACGATGCGGCTGGCAGACCCGGCCACACTCCTATTCAAAAGTGCACTGCGGCAATCCAGCAGTTGGCTTACGGAGGCGCTGCAGACATGTGGGACGAGTACCTCCACATCGGTGAGACGACTGCCCTGGAGTGTATGAAGTATTTCTGTCAGGGCGTGATTGAAATATTCGGTGATCAGTACCTTCGAAGCCCTACCCCCGATGACTGCCGGGATCTGCTGCGGATGCACGGGGAACAACATGGGTTCCCAGGGATGTTAGGCAGCATAGATTGTATGCATTGGGAGTGGAAGAACTGCCCCGCCGCCTGGAAGGGGATGTACACTACCGGCTACAAGGGAAAGAATCCCAGGATGATCCTCGAGGCCGTAGCTGATTACCGGCTGTGGATTTGGCATGCGTATTTTGGGATAGCTGGTTCGAACAACGACCTCAACGTCCTCAACTCGTCGCCACTTTTCAACGAGCAGTGTCAGGGTGTCGGTCCGGCCATCAGTTTTGTCGCCAACGACAACCGACATGATATGGGCTACTACTTGGCGGATGGGATATACCCTAGGTGGCCCGTCTTTGTGAAGACGATCCGATGCCCAGGAGATGAGAAGAAGGCCTACTTTGCGGCACGGCAGGAGTCGGCGCGCAAGGACGTGGAACGCGCATTTGGTGTGCTCCAGGCTCGATGGACGGCAGTTAAGGGGCCAACGCGTTTGTGGCACGTCGACTGCATTGCTGATATAATGTACGCCTGTATAATCATGCACAACATGATTGTCGAAGATGAAGGTGGACAACTGACTGATTGGGCCAACGACGATAATGAAGCTGGTCCAAGCCACGGCGTTGCCGCCCCTAACGTACGGAGTGGGGTACCCCACGATGAAGACGGCCGCCTCCAAGCACATGCCGACATGCGCCAAACGGAGGCTCATATTCGACTCCAAAAGGATTTAATTGAAGAGTTATGGGCGCGGAGGACTGCACGATGTTAGTTTTTTTTTTAATTATGTAATTTTTTTAAATTAATGTACTTTTTAAATTTTATTAATATTAGTGAATTTTCTCGTTTTTGTGTCGTAAATTTAATTCCGTATATTGTGTGATTGTTAATTATTTCATTTTGTACATATTTGCTAATAGTGATGTGGATAGTATGTGGCTAGGCTATGACTAGGCTATTGCTGGGCTATTTGCTTGTACATATTTGCTAATAGTGATGTGGATAGTATGTGGCTAGGCTATGACTAGGCTATTGCTGGGCTATTTGCTTGTTTTGATGATGTGGCAGGAGGATTGTTAGTGCTGATGATGTGGCAGTGGCTAGGCTATGGCTGGACTTTTGCTGGGCTATTCCTATTCTGGATGGCCTAACAGCTAGGGCATTTTGGTGAATTCAATACAAAGTCCTCTTCGCGTGGCGAGATACACCGGACACGTCACGTGCCAAAGCGAGTTCCTCTGACCCACACAAACCCTGTAACCCGACCCATTTTGGATGGCCTAACAGCTAGGGCATTTTGGTGAATTCAATACAAAGTCCTCTTCGCGTGGCGAGATACACCGGACACGTCACGTGCCAAAGCGAGTTCCTCTGACCCACACAAACCCTGTAACCCGACCCATTTTACCTCAAACCCGAAAGCCCTTTACATCCGCCACGTGTTCCAACAGCCCCATCTTGGCCGTCCGTGAAATAAGTTCGGTCAACTCTCAGCGAGCAGACAAATCCACTTTTGCCGTTAGATTTCCGTCACCTGGAAATCAACGGCTGCGATGCTGCCCAAAATATGAGCGGGCAGATCTCATCGCCTTTAAGAAGCACGCCCTCTCCGTCTGATTTCTTCGCTCAAACCCTAATATCCCCCACCCTCGTGAAAATGGTGTCCAGTATAATATCTTTTGCGTATTTTGTTTTCCCCTAAATTGTAGCCCATTTTTCAATTTAATTGAGCTCCGAGCTGCCGCAGATCGTTAGGCGAGGGGGTATAACGGAAGATTCCGGCTATTCCATACATGATTTTTGGGATGAATTGCTGCCGGAGGCTCAACAGAGCTGAGAGCTGCCGACGGTGCGATTCATGGTGTCCGCTGTTTTAGCGAGCCAGAATGAGTCGAGCTGGGCCCACATGGGAAAGACGCAGTACGCGAATCCCCACCTAAATCCAAACCCTGACCCTAACCCTAAGCAGAAGCAGAAGCAATTCCACCCGTCTCAAGCTAACGGTGCCGCCGGTCGCTACCGCAGTATCAGCAACAATAACGTCGATTCGCCGGCCGTCACGCAGACAGCGTCAGATGATGCATATTCTTTCAACCAGACGCCTGCGGCTGGTAACGCGGGGAATTACGGTGGCTATTTGACCTTAAATGTTGCGACGTACACGAAGTCAGAGCTTCTGGAGCTCCGGAAACGCCTCTCTGCCGAACTTGATCAGATCCGTGATTTCCGTGATCGGATTGATTTTGGTCGGTTCAACATTGGGGAAACCCCTAGATATCAGCCGAAATCAAAGAAATATAGTGGCAATAAACGTCCCGGACCTGCGATTGGATCCGCTCCCAAAAGAATGGGCGATGCATATGAAACTGGCAGCTTGGAGACGGTTAATTTTGGGGATTTATTAAAAGAATGCGAAAAGATTGTGACTAAATTGATTAAAAGCAAATTCGGCTATGTTTTCAAAGATCCGGTGGATGCAGTGGCTTTAGAGCTTGTCGATTATCATCTGATTGTGAAACATCCAATGGATCTCGGCACCGTTAAGGCGAATCTGGCGAAGAATTTGTATCGGACGCCTGTAGAATTCGCAGCTGACGTCAGGCTGACTTTTAACAATGCGTTGCTCTACAACCCTAAGACGGATCCTGTTCATGGCATGACAGAGGAAATTCAGGCGCGGTTCGAGGAGATGTTTAAGCCGGTGCAGGATAAGTTCAACAGCGTGCTCGAGCAGCGGCGTGAAAAGGAGCCCGACGAGTTTAAAATCCACAATGACTTGCCTTTCCGGGAGTTTGAGGAATTGCATGACAGTTCTTGGAACAATAATGGTTGTCTGGCTCTGGCTGCGAAGAAGTCGAAGGCGAAAGGTGGACAGGTTCCTGTTTCCCATGTTTTGAAGAAGTCTGACAGAATGCATACATCAATGCAAGCCCATTCTACTGCTTCAACGGCTTCTAATCTGCCTCCACCGCCGATGAATTTGCCGCCATTAGCGCCGGAGCAATTGTCTCCCTCTCCAGTGAGAGCTCCTCCTCTGCCTGCGGCTAAGGAGCAGAAAGCTGGAAGAGTAGTGACCCCGAAGCATCCGAAGCCAAGAGCGAAGGATGTTAATAAGAGAGATATGA
Organism: Salvia splendens; assembly: GCF_004379255.2. Taxonomy (NCBI): domain Eukaryota; kingdom Viridiplantae; phylum Streptophyta; class Magnoliopsida; order Lamiales; family Lamiaceae; genus Salvia; species Salvia splendens. The sequence goes on along the minus strand of NW_024599455.1, from coordinate 9,088 downwards.
GTATGGACGAGAAGCAGAAACTTGGGTTTGGGTTGCAGAGTTTGCCCCAGGAGAAGATGCCTCAACTTGTACAGATAATCAGGAAGAGGAATGAGCATTTGGCACAGGACGGCGATGAAATAGAGCTTGATATTGAGGCTCTTGATACAGAGACGCTGTGGGAACTTGATCGGTTTGTGACCAATTGGAGGAAGATGGTGAGCAAGACAAAGCGGCAAGCGTTGATAATGAACAACAATCAAGCTGCTGGAGTTTCCATTCCCTCCAGTCCTGTTAACGATGCTGATGTGGTAAGTTTAATTTGCATCAAGATTTATCTTTTTTTGGTATTTTCACTGTGTATTCATGTTGTTAGTAATGTTGTGTAGGGCGCATTGAGTGACAAGAATGATGATTGTGGCAAGAAGATGAAAGAAAATGATGAAGAAGATGTAGATATTGATGACGATATGCCAGCAGCGAGCTTCCCTGCTGTGGGGATTGAGATTGAGAGAGAAGGTGTTGTTGGGCAGGAGAATGATGGTGTTGTCGGGCAGGAGAATGATGGTAGAGGCAATGCCAGCAGTAGCTCAAGCAGTTCTGGCAGCTCAAGTAGCTCGTCCTCGAGTGGTATTGATACTGATTCTTCTTGCTTGTGTTGCGGGTAAAAGTATGGAAACAGAAACAGATGTTCATTTGTTTGAGCTTGCTTTTTACAGATTCTGATTCAGGGAGTTCCTCGGGTAGTGAGTCCGACGCAGATGATGCAGAGTCTTGACTTGACAACTGTTATGAGCAAATCTGAAATGAATTCAGTGCTACTTCTTTCCGGCATTTGGGTACTGTAGCAGGTGTGTATTTCTTGGTTCTTGTGAATAATGTGCAAGAGCTGAAGAATATTTGGTTTGACTTTACAGGATGACAAATGATGCGGGGGATGAAGAAAATAGATTAAATCTCAGCTTAAGCTTAGGTGAAGAAAATAGAAGTAGATAGGTTAATTTGTAGTACAGTTTTCTTCTTCCCCAGAAATGGTGGGAATTTCTACCTAGTGAAAAAAGCCTATTTTTGAACACCTGCATCAGCAATAACCAAAGACACGACTGATTCAGATTCACTAAAGAGTCGAATACGAAGAAATTGACAAAATTCAATGTATTTATCTTAGGCCTTAACAGAGGGATGGTCATCAAAGCAATGAGAGGACACAGGTCCATTCTTTAGACCCTCCTAGATCTCAGCTCCAAGCCCTCAGCTTGAAGAGCACAAATGTGCAGTTTCTCTCCTGCTTGCTTCTTCTTTTCCGAGTATAAGTATCCATTCGAAACATACTCTATATTGCATCAGTCAGATTCATCATCAGTAATTGCATCAACTCCAAACCACTGCATCACACTCATCTGTCTGCTGATCGCTTTCACCTTCTTCAAGACCAAAAAGATCATCTCAAAAACTTCACTTAGAAGATAAAACCAAGTACTCCTATTTAGCTTGGAGGAGGAGGACGATAGATGAGCAACGGGGGAATGCACCAAAGTAATAAAGTAAAAACAAAATGTTATCAGAAAAAAAAAACCAGAGTCACTTTCTTGGCAAGTAAGCCTCACAATTTTTATTAATGCAGAGGATCGATCAGGGGCGGATCTAGTAGGGGCATTTGCCTCTCCTCAATATATTTCATAGAGTAATTTAAAAAAAAATTGAATTGAAATCCTCGTTCCGTCCCAAGGATAGATAGCAATTTTTATTAATAACAAGTAAGCAATAAGTATCACTTTCTTAAAACTGCATAAAATCTCATGTCTGCCAAGGAAGTGATCATCTTCCTTAGGACAAAGGGTGACTAGGTTATAAATAGAGTTTAATGCCTTAAGGCCCCACATGCCATTAAATCATACTCGATAAATAGAGTTTAATGCCTTAGGGCCCCACATGCCATTAAATCATACTCCCTCTATCCCACGCTATTTAGCAAACTTCCTTAAACAGTCATTTTGGAAGTGGAAAAAAATAAAGTAATATTTTTATGTTGATAATTTTAATATATAAAATTAAAAAAGTTACGCGTTTTGTATCGGAATCAGCTATTATTATAACGCGTATAAATATATACATATAAATCTGATTTCAAGCAAAAGAACGCGGCGAAAAGGAGCTACAATAAGGCTTGAAAACAACTGCCAAACCGGGTGGCCGCAAAATTTCTCCCCTGCAATAAGGCTGGATTTCGCGGCGCCTCCGAGGGCCGCGATTCCAACCCAATTGCGGATGCCCTTAGATTGAAGCACTTGCTAGATTTGTTTGTTGCTCATATTTTAGTTATCTTATCATATAATAGTCATATATATATTGGTTGAATATTCAATTTGATTCTTTTTTAAGAAATTTGGATGTTCTTATTTGTAAAAACAAAAAAGTAAACTACTTTTATATTATTGATGTAATTAGAGCATCAGCAATGGCGCATGTCCCGATGGAATTTCCACCGGCGTGCCAGAATTCCGCCGAGGACACCGCAGTTCCGCGGCGTTTACGCGGAATTCCGTCGCGACGCCGCGCGGACGTCCGCCATTGCGTTGACTCTCACTGACGTCCGCGCGAAATTCCCGTTTATTGCATTAAATATATTTTTTAATTTCTATAAATATGTCCCGTTGGACTTCATTTCATTCGCACCACTTGTATTAATGAGTATCTCTCTCTAAAAATACCTTTCTTTCGAAGAACAATGGAGCACCATGATAGCGATTCCCCCGCCACTAGCGAGTCACCGACGCCTTATTTTCCCGTCGGCGGGAGTGCCGGAATGCTGGGGATGATGCCCTAATCTCAAATGCCATCGGGAATGATGCCCGGGTACTACAACATATACCCGCAGTGGTATGGGATGATGCCCCAGATGCCCGGGGCGAGTGCCGGAATGCCGGGGATGATGCCCGGAATGTCGGGAATGATGCCCCAAATGCCGGGGATGATGATGCCTGGGATGATGCAGGGATCGCATGTCGCTGCGGGGGGGGTAGGCTGGGGGTCCCCCAATCGCCGGTGGACAACGTCTATCTGCCCTATATGGATTTACTGTTGATGGACAACCCGACAAGTTCTCCTCTCGAGACTCAGTTCACTGGCAATGACACGTTCTCGCTCGAGGAGTTGGGGCTTTCTCCGATCCGGGATTCTCCCACCGATGCACCACCGACGACAGTGAGGAGGGGGAGGACAGGGCGAAGGAGGGGCAGGGGACGGGACGTCCTGATGTACGGTGGTGAGGAGGGGCCGCTGAGGTGGGGGGATCCAGCGGGAACAGGAGGACCGTCTGGATCATGGACGAGTGCGTCGCGCTGGCGAAGGCGTGGATCAGTGTAGTGGAGGATCCTTATGTTAGGGCGAACCAGCACATTGACCGGATGTGGTGACGCATTAGCCAAAGCTATCAACGCAGAGCAATGCCGGAAACAGTGGGATCGGCTGAAGAGGCAGCTCGGCCGATTTGCCGGCATTTACACAAACAACCTCCGCTCGGCAACCAACAGTATGTCTGCCGAGGATGTGAAGCTCATGTCTCATCAGTAGTTCCCCAACACTCAGTTGGGCTTCGGGGGAATGCAAATATTGGGCGGTGTATCTTGTGGTGCAGTCTTCGGCCAAGTTCACTGCGGGTGTTGAATCTGGCTGGCCGAAGCGGACGAAGATCAGCGACTCCGGAGGGTACAGTAGCAGTGCCGGTTCCGCGGAACTCCCCCCCGCCGAGGCAGAGTTCCCGACACCCACATCGTTGGCCCGCCGCCGTCGCCCGGTTGGGCAAAAGTCCTCGACGCGGATGGCGAGGGGAAGCACCAGCGGATCCGCCGCGGCCCAATCGGCAGCCCCCGCCCAAAACGATCCCAAGAACCCCTCATTCGCCCGCATTGCGGCACATGAAACCTTGTTACGTGCAATGGTTGAATGACGCCAATCAACCGACCCCCATTACAAGCGGTCGCTTAAACCCCTCATCAACAGTATGCGGCGCGATTTGGGGTTCGGAGACATGTCGGACGGTGACGGAGAGGGGGGTGGGCGGCGGGGACGGCGGGGGGATGGCGGCGTGGACGGTGACGGGGATCGAGGAGTGAGAGGTTTTTATTTTAATAATTTAATTTTTTTAGTAATTATGTATTTTTTATAATGAAGTATGTTTTTTTTAATAATGTGGTTGCATTTTCTCCGTATTCGTGTCGACTATTTAATTCCGTAAATTTCTTACTTTCGAAAATTGTTTAATTTGTGTATTTGTGAATTTTTTTTAATTGTGGGAAGTCCTTCGGATGTCCTTGGGGATGTCCGCCACTGTGCAGTGGGAATTCCTTATGATGTGGCAGTGCAGTGGGAAGTCCGTATGACGTAGCAGGAGGTGTTTTTGGGAATTCCGCGCCACTGATGCTAGCCTCCAACATGCATTTCCTTCTACAGTTCTACTTCATGCTCTGGAAGTCACGTTTATATACATTTCTCTTTATTTCTCGAGCCTCCGTTGAGTTATAGATTTGATACACAGTCTCAATGAATATAGAAAAGATGGTAAAGGGTCGGAACAAACATTTAACAAGAATTGTTATTCTTAAAATGGCGTGGGCGTTCTTGAAAAAAATAAGATTTCTATGTTATAAAGCCAACAAGCTTGTTTTAAAAATAATCTCAAAAATCCAAATCTTTATGATAATCTTTGGCTCAACTTTAATCGGTCAAAATGATTTCCCCAAATAGAAAATAAAATTCTCATTATATGAGCTTATGCAATCTTCCAACAAATGAGTTTATCGATTAATCGGTAATAGAAAATTGTAGTACAAATCATACATTAATCTATTACAACGAAAGATTATATAAGTCTATTCAAACGACAATAATCTATTGGAACACAAACTTTGACTTTTAAACAAAATTCTCAACATTAAATCCATATTCCACCAAAAGCATTTAATTATTATGATTCAAAGGAATTTGTCGTCCATCATTGATTCTTATGGTTCGAATAGATACATCAACTAAATAAAATAAACAAACAATCTCAATTCTCATCCAAACCACATACACTCAATGTCGCTCCAAATTTTGTGCATAATATGAATATGGAGATGTTGCAAACAATTTTCGTCGTATCTCGAAGAGGTGGAGAATCTATGGTTAATGGCGATGAATGAGAGGAGAAAAAAAATCTAATAAAAAATTTAAGCTATTTTTAGATTCTTTAACAACTTTCAAATATTATAATATTATTTTATTCCCTTCATCTTAAGGTAAATGTTACACTTTCTTTTTTATTTTGTTTCATAAAAGATGTTACAATTTCTTTTTGAAAAAAAAATTCTTTCTCACATTTTTTTTCGTCCATCCACGATTAATTGACATCTTTACATTTTATTACTTTTGGTAGTGGACTATGTATAACTCTAACTCATCTGACTCACAATTTATTATTCCCTCCGTCCACGAAAAATAGTCTCATTTTGTCATTTTGGGTTTTCCACGAAAAATAGTCACATTTCAAAAATAAAAATTTTCTTTACTTTATCCATTTTTCTCATTTTTTATTTTACTTTTCCCCTCACTTTTTCTCTATTATTTTACCAATTTCTCATTAAAATTCATGCCGTCTATAAATGAGACTTTTTTTGTGGACGGAGGGAGTACTAAACTAATACTCCTTCCGTCCCACCATAAACTAGTCACATTACATTTTGGGATGTGATGTCCCACCTAAAATGACTCATTTCCCTTTTTTAATCAAAAAATAACACTTTTTTGTCTCTTCGCTTCTCTACTTTACTACTCTCTCCGTCAGTGAATAGGAATCTCATTTTATTCCGGCACAGATTTTAAGAAATGTTAAGAAAACTAAGTGGAAGAAAATTAATGGAATATGAGTCTTAATTGTATATATTAGTTTTAAATGATATTTGATTGGAATGTGGGGTCTCTTTACTATTTATAGTAATTATGAACCAGAACTCATATTTGCCAAATGACCAAAATGGAAAACGAGACTTCTATTCGCGGACGGAGGGAGTATCTTATATTTTACTCTCTATTCACTAAACTCTACTTTCTCTGTCACAACTAAGATGACACACTTTCATTTTTAGTTTGTCTCAACCAAGATGACATACTTCTATTTTTGGTAACTTTCTCTCTCCAATTAATACATCCCACATTTTTCTTTCTCCTATTAAATATTCAACGCTCTTTCTCTCTCCATTTAATACTTACACTCACTCTTTCTCTCTCCAATTAATCACATTAAACAACAAATCCTAAAATCTTGTGTCGATTCAGAATTTTATCATTTTAGCCGGGATAGAGGGAGTATCATTTTTTAAAATCTCATGCCTGAAGGAAACATTTTCGCTTATAACGTAACAGAGAGAAAATATAATACTAGAAATCACATTTTGCTAACTTTTCCCACTCTTTCACTACATAACCAAGTCAACATATGCTAATTAATAGTGACAAAGGGTATAAAAATATATTTGCCTCAACATTAACATACAAATAACATTTTAAAAATATATGCCATTATTTAAATATGGCATTTACCCTATAACGGGATAATAATATTTATCAAAAAATGAATGGTTGAATTGTTTTTTTAATAAAATTAGCTAAAAAACATAATATTTTTTGGTAAAAACTGACAAAACCCAATTATAAAGACAAAATCAATGAATATAAGCAACACCTAGTCTATCATGCAGCATCCAGCTATAGAGCCTCGACGGAGGGACCTCAAGCTCATGAGCACCTCTATGATAAGAATAAGCATAATGCGCTAAAAAATCAGCATCAAAGTTCCCTTCTCGATGCACATGTTGCAGAGCCACAAAAACGAAATCTTGAAGTAACCTACCTACCCTCTTCACTATAGAGCGACAATTGATAGAAGTTTCAAAGTGTCCCAAGATCATGGCCACTCCATCAAAATTATCACTTTCCACCTCCAACTTACGGATACCTATAGAATTGGCCAAAGGTAGGCCGTGATACAAGCACCAAATCTCTGCAGTTAGAATAGAACAAACTCCAATGTTAACAACAAAGTCATACCTCCATAATCCCGCTGCGTCTCTAATCAGACCTCCCCCAAAGGCATAACCCGACTCAATTCTTTAAGGAGGCATCAGTATTCAATTTTAAATGATCAAGCGCGGGAGGTCGCCTACTGATGGGGTGCGTACTAAACAAGCCCAACAGCAATGACGGCCCATCAGCCCAAAGCCCAAGCAGGAGTATGAGTTCGGCATTACCAAAGAGTTCGGCCTCAGCCTACAGCTCGGTAAAAGCCAACCTATCAAGCTCTGCTCTCAGGTCGGCATCAAGCTCTACTCTCAGATCGGCAACCAAAGCAGGAGTATGAGTTCGGCATTACCAAAGAGTTCGGCCTCAGCCTACAGCTCGGTAAAAGCCAACCAATTAAGCTCTGCTCTCAGGTCGGCATCAAGCTCTACTCTCAGATCGGCAACCAAAGCAGTTCGGTCTCAGTATTCGACCGAACAAGGAGTTAGTGGACCCATACAGGATGTCCAACACACCCACTACCACGTGGTGTCAACTCAGGCCACGATCGTAGGCCATGACCTACGCTACATCCACGATCTTAGGCCATGACCTACACGACATCCACGACTTAGGGTGGTGATGCAAGCCACGATCTTAGTTCAAGATATAAATAGAACTTAGATCAGATAGAAGAAGGTTAAGCTCTCTAGAGATAAAATAGCAAATAGCAAGTTTGTATTTGTAAGCTGTAGAAAACAGATCAAGCAATACAATCTTGCCCTCCTTCTTCCCGTGGACGTAGATTTACTTCAGTAAATCGAACCACGTAAATTCTTTGTGTCGTAATTTTCATTCTCTACCAGCAATTACTAACATCAGAAATTCGCGGATCCATCACTGGCGCCGTCTGTGGAAACAGAGAACAAAATTTGTGATAAAGCGAATTTTTGATCCATTTTTTTCCACCCAAAAAATGCATACCAGATCGCAGAGTACCGTATTCCTGCCCGTGAGAACCAGGAGGAAGCCAATCCATCCCATAGGTCTGGAAAACAGCCTAGGGATAAATCCACCACCAGTTCTCATGGCGAAGAACAGGCCGCTCCAAAAATCGTCCCACTGAGTCTTCCCAGCAGCCTGATTTGAATGAGGCTGTCAAGCTGTTCTTGGCTGAGAAGCAGGAGGAGTTCTTAACCTTCCTGCGAAAAAGCCAAAAGCAGCCGGAGACGAAAGCGGAGGATTCTCCTTCCTCATCCAGACATGAAAGTCACTACCGCAGTAGTGCCGTGTCTTCCAGGAAGAAGAATCCTCAACCCCGACATATTCCTGCTCTTCCTCGGTACCGAATCACAGGAGAACTCAATCTCCTCTTACCGACGAGATATCGGATTCGCCGTGTACGGAGCACTGAAGACTCCGTTCTCGGACGACATCACCCGAACTCCCCTACCACAGAACTACCGAACTCCGTCGATGACTTACGACGGGCTCGTGGACCCTCACGATTCTTGGGCGCTATCAGTATAACATGGCGAACCAGGGTCTCAACGAGGTCCACATGTGCAAGCTGTTTCCCGAGCTGCTCATCGGGAACGCGAGAAGGTGGTTCGATAGCCCCCCCAGGGCAGCATCAGATCTTACCGAGATCTAATGGATGCCTTCCACAGGAGGTTCTTTCAGAAAGCGGAAGCCGAATCACTTCGGCTCAGCTGCTTTCCATTCGTCAAGGTCGCGACGAAAAAAATCAGCGACTTTATGACAAGATTCCACAAGGAATGCCTGCAAGTAGACGATCTCAACGATCTGCTTGTCATCTCGGCATTCCAAAAATGGATCCTGCCCGGAGCTCTCTACAGGAAGCTCGTTGAGTGCGTCCGCAGACAGCTCAGGAAATGTGGGACATTGCGGACCAGTACTCCCGGGCCGATGAGGCAGACCGTCGCAAACGGTCGTTAGACAGCTCATCGTCCCGAGGAGACAAGGAGAGAAAGCCTGATCATAGCGATCAGGGGACATCCCTCAATCCGAACTCGCTTTTGCGCGATCAAGGGACATCCTCGCCGAACTCCTT
>NW_024599454.1:0-46410 GCF_004379255.2 Salvia splendens | reverse complement strand
GAAATAAACTCTTTGACCGGACTCGGTTTGTGTATCTTTGAATTTTGGCGATTTTTGTCGCCGGGATCGAACTTGCCTTGTCCTAAATTCGGCGAGTTTTATCGCGTGGATCGGACGTACCAGTTTAACCGAAGTGGTTTAGGCAGAAACCTCTTTGACAGACATGTTCGTCCTCGGTCTTATGAGGTAAACTTCTTTGACCGATACTGGTCGCCAATCGGCGAGGTTATCGCGTGGATCGGACTTTCCCTTATTGCAGTTCGTTTCAGACGAAGTGCTTATTAAGCTGAATTCGGTCTTGTATCCTCCTTGGAGCTTGGACTCACAATCGTTGGCTTATTGCAGTTCGTTTCAGACGGACTGGCTTGTTTTTAAGCTGAATTGTGGTCTTATATCCTCCTTAGAAGCTTGACTCACAATAGTCTTTAATAAATCGATCTAAAAAGGGGATCAGTCTTTAAAGAACGATATACCTTGTTACCATTTGTAAGAGACGACAGGCACATAGGACAAAACACATAGAGAAAAAATGAAAAAGACGAAAGAAAAAAACTTTAAACTTTTTATAAAACGACAAGTAAAAGGTAAGTAAAAAAACAAACAAATAAAAAAACATGTACCCCTATGACCGAACTAGACACAAGACAGACTGACCGGACTTGTCTCTTACAAGTGGAACTTCTTGAGGTTGGAGACGTGCCATGTTCGGGGTACTTGTTCTCCTGACATGTGAGTCAATTTATAAGACCCTTGCCGAGGACTTCTGACACCCGATACGGACCCTCCCATGTTGGGTTCGAGTTTGCCCAGCTTTTCTGCTCGGCTTACTTCGTTGTTCTCAAGACGAGATCTCCCACTTGAAATTGAAGCTTTTTCACCCTTTGGTTATAATACCGGGCTACTTGCTCCTTATACTTGGCTGCTTTTATGCACGCCAATTCTCTTCTTTCTTCGCGAGATCTAGTTCGGCTCTCAGTCCGTCGTCATTCATTTCTGAGGAGAAATTTAGAGTTCGGGGACTGGGTACGCCGATCTCCACGGAATTACGGCTTCAGTGCGTACACCAGACTATACGGAGTTTCACCGTTGGAGGTTTTTGGGTGTAGTTCGGTAGGACCATAGGACTTGAGGGAGATTTTCTACCCATTGTCCTTGGCTTGTTCTAACCGAGCTTTTAACCCTTTCACCAGAATCCGGTTCGTTACTTCCGTTTGTCCGTTTGCTTGGGATGGGAGACCGAAGTGAACCGCTGTTGAATGTTCAGCTCTTGGCACCAATTCTTGAACGTCTTGTCGTGAACTGAGTCCCATTATCCGAGATGAGGATGTGGGGTATGCCAAATCGGCACACTATGTTCTTCCAGACGAAGTCCATGCCTTTGAGCTCGTTATCGTAGCTAATGGTTCAGCCTCCACCCACTTCGTGAAGTAGTCCACGGCAACGATAAGGAATTTCATTTGCCGAGGAGCTTGAGGAAGTGGTCCCACTATGTCTATGCCCCATTGCATGAAAGGCCAAGGGCTTTGCATAGTGTATAGATCGGTCTGCGGCATCCTGGGACATTTGCATGAATTTGGCACTTCGTACACTTCTTGACGAGCTGCACTGCCTCTTGTACCATGGTTGGCCAATAATATCCCCATCTCAGAACTTTTTTAGCTAAAGCTCTGGCTCCGATGGGCTACCGCACGATCCTTCATGAACTTCTCTGAGATGTAGTCCGTCTCTTCTGGTCCTACGCACCGCATAACGGCTGGAGGTAAGACTTTCTAAAGAGGACTCCTTCATGAAGTTCGTACCGAAGTGCTCGGCACGTGATCTTCCGAGCTTCTCTCTATCCTCAGGCAATTGTCCTTGATCCAGATACTGCAAGATCGGCGTCATCCAGTTCGGCGAGCTGGATACTGAATGTACCTCGGCTTCATCAATGCTTCGATGCATTAATTCTTCCGCCTTTGAGCTCGGATCTGAGGCCAACTTACTTAAGGTATCTGCTCGGCTATTTTCCGCTCTGGGAATGCGGATTATCCGAAAATAGGAGAAAACTTCGGCTGATGCTTTGCGCTTTGTCCAAATACTTCTTCATTCTCTCGTCACGAGCTTCACTTGTACCCAACATGTGATTTACTATGACTTGTGAATCACAATGGACTTTGAGAGATTTGACGAGCAGACTTTGCGCTAACTGGAGTCCGGCCAGGAGGGCTTCGTACTCGGCTTCATTATTAGTAGTGGGGAATAGGAACCGAAGTGAGTAGGTTACCTCGTGTCCGTCGGGAGCGAGCGACAAGTAAAATACCAGCTCCACTTCCCATCTTGTTTGAAGCTCCATCTACGAATCCGCTCCAGCAGTCCGGCGGCTCTACTTCGGATTCCAAGGGCTGTGCTAGTTCGGCATTGGCAGAATTCTTCTGTTCGGCAATAACAGGAATTGCTTGATCGAACTTTGCTTCTGCAAGAAAATCTGCCAAGGCTTGTCCCTTGATGGCTTTCCGAGGTAGATATTCAATTGTGTGCTCTCCCAACTCTATAGCCCACTTGGCGATTCTGCCTGATGCTTCTGGTTTGGTCAACACTTGCCGAAGTGGCAGATCAGTTAAGACGCATACCTTGTGAGCATAGAAGTATGGCCGCAGTCTCCTTGCTGCATTTACTAATGCCAGAGCAATCTTTCCAGAGGTTGATACCTTGTTTCTGGACCTCTTAATGCTCGGCTTGTAAAGTAGATGGGAAGCTGCTTTAGGCCTTCTTCTCGTACAAGCACCGCGCTGATGGTTTGATCCGATGCCGCTAAGTATAAGAATATTACTTCGGCTTCGGTTGGAGCAGAGAGAATAGGAAGCTCGGCTAGATAACTTTTGAGCTCGTCAAAGGTTTTCTGCTCGGCTCCCCACTCGAACTTTGGTGCCTTTTTCAACACCTCAACACCGTGAAGAACGGCAGTTGCTTTTCGGCTGCTTGAGAAAGGAATCGATTCAGTGCGGCTAGACATCCGGTTAGCCTTTGCACGTCATGTTGGACTTCGGCATTGCCATGTTTTGAACACTTGAACTTTTGAGGGGTTTGCCTTGAGTCCGTCCTTTGAAACCCAACAACCCAGAAACTTTCCCGAATCTACCAAAAAGGTACACTTTGGGGATTAAGTTTGAGGTTGGCTTTCTTGAGCACGTTGAGAGTGGACTTGAGGTTGTGCTCGTACTCCGAAGTGCTTTGAATTTTGACGACTATATCGTCACATACACTTCGACCTCCTTTCCAATCAGGTGCCACGAAAAAGCTTGTCTACCATCCTTTGCATAAGTGGGTCTCCGGCATTCTTTAAACCGAATGCATCTTTTTATAGCGAAAATGCCGAAAAATCCAGTAATGAAAGGCCGTTTTTGAAGCTGTCACATCTCATCCATAAACTTGTGATGGTATCCTTTGTAGCAGATCAAGAAACAAAAAATTTCAAAGGCCTATCAAAGCCTTCTACTTTTTTATCTATGTTCGGAAGGGGATAGCAATCATTGGGACAGTGCTTATTTAGATCGGTGAAATCTCATCGCACATCCGCCATCCTCCTTCCTTTTTCTGATCATGACGGATTGGCTACCCACGAAGGGTACTTCACTTCGAATAACACATCCGCCTTCAATAATTGACGGACTTCGTCATGGATGACTTGATTTCGTTCTGCCGCAAAGAGTCTTTTGCTTCTGTTTTATCGGCCGGACTGAAGGATCAATATTTAACCGATGAGTGATTACCTCGGGGGGCACTCCGGTCATGTCCAACGGAGACCATGCAAGACGTCTTTATACTCCTTGAGGAGCTGGATGGTTTTTTCCCGAAGTAGGGGCGTTCCCGCGAAGCCGATCTTAACCGTTCTGGATGGATCTTCTTCGTACAGCTGAACTGTCATCGAGTTCGGCTCCGGTATGACCTCGGTCATCGCCTCTGACTCCGGCTGCTGTGATTGCTATGCTTGGTGGTGCCGATCTGACTGCTCGGCACTTCTAAGCGCAATTTGCAGACATTCCTTGCTCTCTTTTGGTCACCTCGGATGACCGCTATCCCTCCTTTAGTGGGGATCTTGATGGTGAGGTGATAGGTGGAGGCAAACGGCCCGAACTGTGTTGAGCCAGTTCTCTTCCCAGGATGACGTTGTACGGGGACCGAGCTTTCACCACGAAAAACTCAATCATCGTTACTGGAGCTAGTAGGCGCTTTCCCACCGTGATCGGAAGGCTGATAATACCTTCAGGGCGGGTGTCCTCCTGGGTGAAGCTCTTCAGGGGAAGCGGAGCCGGACTGAGCCGAGCTGGGTCCACTTCTAGTTTGTCGAAGCACTCTTTAAAGAATGGCTAACCGACGCTCCTGTATCCACAAACACCCTGTGGATCAGTTTTGTTTGCCACTCCGCTGGGATGACAATGGCGTCTTGGTGAGGAGAGATGGCCGGGCGGGATCAGCAGCCGGAGAACGTAATCACTTCGTCCTGCTTCAGCCTTTTATGCGTTGGCTCCTCTCGATTGGAGCCTCTGCGTTCTGACTTTAGGGACGACTTGGTCTTCCCGGCAGGGAGCGCGTCAATAGTCTGGATTACTCCATCATATTGCGGCTCGTCATCGTCTTCGGGATCCGGCTGCCTTTTCGGATCCTGAGGAGCGCAGTTCGCACCACTCTGCTTTTTATTCTTCTTTGGCTGCTTGCTTCGGTATTTTTTCAATGTCCCCGCCTTCACAAGAACTCGATCCCTGCAGCCAAGTTTCTGCACTCCTCAGTATCGTGACCGTGGGCTTGAATGGTAGGAAGCAGTAGCTATCATATCCTGTGGTCGGCGCGCGGCTGATTTCGTCATCCGCTTTGGCTTTTCGAATAGGTCAGAGTGCAATTCGAAACATTTCCGCTCTCGGCTTGTTCAGCGGGGACGAACTGAGCGGGCGGCTTCTCGGATTGAGACGAGGTCCCAATCTGTCTTGCACCGGAGCCCTTTGAATTCTTTCAAATGGAGTCGGCGAGGATGCCCCTGATCGCTATGATCGGGCTTCCTTCTGTCTCCTCGGGACGATGAGCTGTCTAACGACCGTTTTGCGACGGTCTGCCTCATCGGCCCGGGAGTACTGTCCGCAATGTCCCACATTTCCTGAGCTGTCTGCGGACCGCACTCAACGAGCTTCCTGTAGAGAGCTCCGGGCAGGATTCCATTTGGAATGCCGAAATGACAAGCAGATCGTTGAGATCGTCTACTTGGGCATTCCTTGTGGAATCTTGTCATAAAGTCGCTAATTTTTCGTCGCGACCTTGACGAATGGAAAGCAGCTGAGCCGAAGTGATTCGGGCTCCGCTTTCTGAAAAACCTCCTGTGGAAGGCATCCATTAGATCTCGGTAAGATCTGATGCTGCCTTGGGGGAGGCTATCGAACCACCTTCTCGCGTTCCCGATAAGCAGCTCGGGAAACAGCTTGCACATGTGGACCTCGTTGAGACCCTGGTTCGCCATGTTATATTGATAGCGCCCCAAGAAATCGTGAGGGTCCACGAGCCCGTCGTAAGTCATCGACGGAGTTCGGTAGTTCTGTGGTAGGGGAGTTCGGGTGATGTCGTCCGAGAACGGAGTCTTCAGTGCTCCGTACACGGCGAATCCGATATCTCGTCGGTATGGAGGAGATTGAGTTCTCCTGTGATTCCGGTACCGAGGAGGAACAGGAATATGTCGGGGCTGAGGACTCTTCTTCCTGGAAGCCACGGCACTACTGCGGTAGTGACTTTCTTGTGCGGAGGGAGAAGGAGAATCCGCCGTTTTCGTCTCCGACTGTTTTTGGCTTTTCCGCAGGAAGGTTAAGAATTCCTCCTGCTTCGCCTCCAAAAACTGCTTGACAGCCTCATTCAAATCGGGCTGCTGGGAAGACTCAGTGGGACGATTTTTGGAGCGGCTTGTTCCTTCGCCCATGAGAACTGGTGGTGGATTTATCCCTAGGCTGTTTTCCAGACCTGTGGGATGGATTGGCTTCCTCCTGGTTCTCACGGGCAGGAATACGGGCACTCTGCGATCTGGTATGCATTTTTTGGGTGGAAAAAATGGATCAAAAATTCGCTTTATCACAAATTTTGTTCTCTGTTTCCCACAGACGGCGCCAGTGATGGTTCCGCGAATTATTGATGTTAGTAAATGCTGGTAGAGAATTATGACACAATGAATTTACGTGGTTCGATTTACTGAGGTAAATCTACGTCCACGGGGAGAAATGAGGGCAGGTTTGTATTGCTTGATCTGCGAAAATACAGCTTACAACACAGACTTGCTATATGCTATTTTATCTCTAGAGAGCTTAACCCTTTTCTATCAGATCTAAGTTCTATTTATACATTGAACTAGGATCGTGGTTTGCAGCCCCACTAACAAGATCGTGGGTGAGCAATAACTGCTCAATAACTGCTTCATACCACTAAATAGATCGTGGGTATAGTGGAGGTCGTGGAGGCCTTTCGTGAGTCCACCAACTCCTAGTTCGGTCGAATGCTGAGACCGAACTGCTGGACTTTACCGATCAGCTCTTGCCGATCTGAGAGGAGAGCTTGACTGGTCGGCTTTTACCGAGCTGTAGGCTGAGTCCGAACTCTTTGGTCGTGCCGAACTCTTTGGTGCCGAACAGATACTCTTTCTTGGGCTCTGGGCTGATGGGCCGTCACTGTTATTGGGCTTGCCATTAGGGTTTAGTTCGTACCCCATCACTAGCTGTCAAGCAGTTTTGGAGGCGAAGCAGGAGGAATTCTTAACCTTCCTGCGGAAAAGCCAAAACAGTCGGAGACGAAAACGGCGGATTCTCCTTCTCCCTCCGCACAAGAAAGTCACTACCGCAGTAGTGCCGTGGCTTCCAGGAAGAAGAGTCCTCAGCCCCCGACATATTCCTGTTCCTCCTCGGGTACCGGAATCACAGGAGAACTCAATCTCCTCCATACCGACGAGATATCGGATTCGCCGTGTACGGAGCACTGAAGACTCCGTTCTCGGACGACATCACCCGAACTCCCCTACCACAGAACTACCGAACTCCGTCGATGACTTACGACGGGCTCGTGGACCCTCACGATTTCTTGGGGCGCTATCAATATAACATGGCGAACCAGGGTCTCAACGAGGTCCACATGTGCAAGCTGTTTCCCGAGCTGCTTATCGGGAACGCGAGAAGGTGGTTCGATAGCCTCCCCCAAGGCAGCATCAGATCTTACCGAGATCTAATGGATGCCTTCCACAGGAGGTTTTTTCAGAAAGCGGAAGCCCGAATCACTTCGGCTCAGCTGCTTTCCATTCGTCAAGGTCGCGACGAAAAAATTAGCGACTTTATGACAAGATTCCACAAGGAATGCCTGCAAGTAGACGATCTCAACGATCTGCTTGTCATTTCGGCATTCCAAAATGGAATCCTGCCCGGAGCTCTCTACAGGAAGCTCGTTGAGTGCGGTCCGCAGACAGCTCAGGAAATGTGGGACATTGCGGACCAGTACTCCCGGGCCGATGAGGCAGACCGTCGCAAACGGTCGTTAGACAGCTCATCGTCCCGAGGAGACAGAAGGAAGCCCGATCATAGCGATCAGGGGCATCCTCGCCGGACTCCATTTGAAAGAATTCAAAGGGCTCCGGTGCAAGACAGATTGGGACCCTCGTCTCAATCCCGAGAAGCCGCCCGCTCAGTTCGTCCCGCTGAACAAGCCGAGAGCGGAAATTTTCGAATTGCACTCTGACCTATTCGAAAAGCCAAAGCGGATGACGAAATCAGCCGCGCGCCGACCACAGGATAGCTACTGCTCCTACCATCAAGACCACGGTCACGATACTGAGGAGTGCAGAAACTTGGCTGCAGGTATCGACGTTCTTGTGAAGGCAGGGACATTGAAAAAATACCGAAGCAAGCAGCCAAAGAAGAATAAAAAGCAGAGTGGTGCGAACTGCGCTCCTCAGGATCCGAAAAGGCAGCCGGATCCCGAAGACGATGACGAGCCGCAATATGATGGAGTAATCCAGACTATTGACGCGCTCCCTGCCGGGAAGACCAAGTCGTCCCTAAAGTCAGAACGCAGAGGCTCCAATCGAGAGGAGCCAACGCATAAAAGGCTGAAGCAGGACGAAGTGATTACGTTCTCGGCTGCTGATCCCGTCCCGGCCATCTCTCCTCACCAAGACGCCATTGTCATCCAAGCCGGAGTGGCAAACAAACTGATCCACAGGGTGTTTGTGGATACAGGAGCGTCGGTTAGCATTCTTTTAAAGAGTGCTTCGACAAACTAGAAGTGGACCCAGCTCGGCTCAGTCCGGCTCCGCTTCCCCTGAAGAGCTTCACCCAGGAGGACACCCGCCCTGAAGGTATTATCAGCCTTCCGATCACGGTGGGGAAAGCGCCTACTAGCTCCAGTACGATGATTGAGTTTTTCGTGGTGAAAGCTCGGTCCCCGTACAACGTCATCCTGGGAAGAGACTGGCTCAACACAGTTCGGGCCGTTTGCTCCACCTATCACCTCACCATCAAGATCCCCACTAAAGGAGGGATAGCGGTCATCCGAGGTGACCAAAAGAGAGCAAAGGAATGTCTGCAAATTGCGCTTAGAAGTGCCGAGCAGTCAGATCGGCACCACCAAGCATAGCAATCACAGCAGCCGGAGTCAGAGGCGATGACCGAAGTCATACCGGAGCCGAACTCGATGACAGTTCAGCTGTACGAAGAAGATCCATCCAGAACGGTTAAGATCGGCTTCGCGGGAACGCCCCTACTTCGGGAAAAAACCATCCAGCTCCTCAAGGAGTATAAAGACGTCTTTGCATGGTCTCCGTTGGACATGACCGGAGTGCCCCCCGAGGTAATCACTCATCGGTTAAATATTGATCCTTCAGTCCGGCCGATAAAACAGAAGCAAAGACTCTTTGCGGCAGAACGAAATCAAGTCATCCATGACGAAGTCCGTCAATTATTGAAGGCGGATGTGTTATTCGAAGTGAAGTACCCTTCGTGGGTAGCCAATCCTGTCATGATCAAGAAAAAGGAAGGAGGATGGCGGATGTGCATAGATTTCACCGATCTAAATAAGCACTGTCCCAAAGATTGCTATCCCCTTCCGAACATAGATAAAAAAGTAGAAGCTTTGATAGGCTTTGAAATTTTTTGTTTTCTTGATCTGTACAAAGGATACCATCAAGTTTTAATGGATGAGATTGACGCTTCAAAAACGGCCTTCATTACTGATTTCGGCATTTTCGCTTATAAAAAGATGCCATTCGGTTTAAAGAATGCCGGAGCCACTTATCAAAGGATGGTAGACAAGCTTTTTCGGCACCTGATTGGAAAGGAGGTCGAAGTGTATGTTGACGATATAGTCGTCAAAAGCAAAAGCACTTCGGAGTACGAGCACAACCTCAAGTCCACTCTCAACGTGCTCAAGAAAGCCAACCTCAAACTTAATCCCCAAAAGTGTACCTTTTTGGTAGATTCGGGAAAGTTTCTGGGTTGTTGGGTTTCAAAGGACGGACTCAAGGCAAACCCCTCAAAAGTTCAAGTTGTTCAAAACATGGCAATGCCGAAGTCCATACATGACGTGCAAAGGCTAACCGGATGTCTAGCCGCACTGAATCGATTCCTTTCTCAAGCAGCCGAAAAGCAACTGCCGTTCTTCACGGTGTTGAAAAAGGCACCAAAGTTCGAGTGGGGAGCCGAGCAGAAAAAGGCCTTTGACGAGCTCAAAAGTTATCTAGCCGAGCTTCCTATGCTCTCTGCTCCAACCGAAGCCGAAGTAATATTCTTATACTTAGCGGCATCGGATCAAACCATCAGCGCGGTGCTTGTACGAGAAGAAGGCCTAAAGCAGCTTCCCATCTACTTTACAAGCCGAGCATTAAGAGGTCCAGAAACAAGGTATCAACCACTGGAAAAGATTGCTCTGGCATTAGTAAATGCAGCAAGGAGACTGCGGCCATACTTCTATGCTCACAAGGTATGCGTCTTAACTGATCTACCACTTCGGCAAGTGTTGACCAAACCAGAAGCATCAGGCAGAATCGCCAAGTGGGCTATAGAGTTGGGAGAGCACACAATTGAATACCTACCTCGGAAAGCCATCAAGGGACAAGCCTTGGCAGATTTTCTTGCAGAAGCAAAGTTCGATCAAGCAATTCCTGTTATTGCCGAACAGAAGAATTCTGCCAATGCCGAACTAGCACAGCCCTTGGAATCCGAAATAGAGCCGCCGGACTGCTGGAGCGGATTCGTAGATGGAGCTTCAAACAAGATGGGAAGTGGAGCTGGTATTTTACTTGTCGCTCCCGACGGACACGAGGTAACCTACTCACTTCGGTTCCTATTCCCCACTACTAATAATGAAGCCGAGTACGAAGCCCTCCTGGCCGGACTCCAGTTAGCGCAAAGTCTGCTCGTCAAATCTCTCAAAGTCCATTGTGATTCACAAGTCATAGTAAATCACATGTTGGGTACAAGTGAAGCCCGTGACGAGAGAATGAAGAAGTATTTGGACAAAGCGCAAAGCATCAGCCGAAGTTTCTCCTATTTTCGGATAATCCGTATTCCCAGAGCGGAAAATAGCCGAGCAGATACCTTAAGTAAGTTGGCCTCAGATCCGAGCTCCAAGGCGGAAGAATTAATGCATCGAAGCATTGATGAAGCCGAGGTACATTCAGTATCCAGCTCGCCGAACTGGATGACGCCGATCTTGCAGTATCTGGATCAAGGACAATTGCCTGAGGATAAGAGAGAAGCTCGGAAGATTACGTGCCGAGCACTTCGGTACGAACTTCATGAAGGAGTCCTCTTTAGAAAGTCTTACCTCCAGCCGTTATTGCGGTGCGTAGGACCAGAAGAGACGGACTACATCCTCAGAGAAGTTCATGAAGGATCGTGCGGTAGCCACATCGGAGCCAGAGCTTTAGCTAAAAAAGTTCTGAGATGGGGATATTATTGGCCAACCATGGTACAAGAGGCAGTGCAGCTCGTCAAGAAGTGTACGAAGTGCCAAATTCATGCAAATGTCCCAAGGATGCCGCAGACCGATCTATACACTATGCAAAGCCCTTGGCTTTTCATGCAATGGGGCATAGACATAGTGGGACCACTTCCTCAAGCTCCTCGGCAAATGAAATTCCTTATCGTTGCCGTGGACTACTTCACGAAGTGGGTGGAGGCTGAACCATTAGCTACGATAACGAGCTCAAAGGCATTGGACTTCGTCTGGAAGAACATAGTGTGCCGATTTGGCATACCCCACATCCTCATCTCGGATAATGGGACTCAGTTCACCGACAAGACGTTCAAGAATTGGTGCCAAGAGCTGAACATTCAACAGCGGTTCACTTCGGTCTCCCATCCTCAAGCAAACGGACAAACGGAAGTAACGAACCGGATTCTGGTGAAAGGGTTAAAAGCTCGGTTAGAACAAGCCAAAGGACAATGGGTAGAAAATCTCCCTCAAGTCCTATGGTCCTACCGAACTACACCCAAAACCTCTAACGGTGAAAACTCCGTATAGTCTGGTGTACGGCACTGAAGCCGTAATTCCGGTGGAGATCGGCGTACCCAGTCCCCGAACTCTAAACTTCTCCTCAGAAATGAACGACGACGGACTGAGAGCCGAACTAGATCTCGCCGAAGAAAGAAGAGAATTGGCGTGCATAAAAGCAGCCAAGTATAAGGAGCAAGTAGCCCGGTATTATAACCAAAGGGTGAAAAAGCTTCAATTTCAAGTGGGAGATCTCGTCTTGAGAAACAACGAAGTAAGCCGAGCAGAAAAGCTGGGCAAACTCGAGCCCACATGGGAGGGTCCGTATCGGGTGTCAGAAGTCCTCGGCAAAGGGTCTTATAAATTGACTCACATGTCAGGAGAACAAGTACCCCGAACATGGCACGTCTCCAACCTCAAGAAGTTCCACTTGTAAGAGACAAAGTCCGGTCAGTCTGTCTTGTGTCTAGTTCGGTCATAGGGGTACATGTTTTTATTTGTTTGTTTTTCATTTTTTCTCTATGTGTTTTGTCTCTATGTGCTTGTCGTCTCTTACAAATGGTACCAAGGTATATCGTTCTTTAAAGACTGATCCCCTTTTTAGATCGATTATTAAAGACTATTGTGAGTCCAAGCTTCTAAGGAGGATATAAGACCACAATTCAGCTTAACAAGCAGTCCGTCTGAAACGAACTGCAATAAGCCAACGATTGTGCGTCCAAGCTTCCAAGGAGGATACAAGACCGCAATTCAGCTTAATAAGCACTTCGTCTGAAACGAACTGCAATAAGGGAAAGTCCGATCCACGCGATAAACCTCGCCGAATTAGGACGACCGAGTTCGGTCAAAGAAGTTTACCTCATAAGACCGAGGACGACCATGTCTAGTCAAAGAGGTTTACTGCATAAGACCACTTCGGTTAACTGGGAAAGTCCGATCCACGCGATAAAACTCGCCGAATTAGGACAAGGGAAAGTTCGATCCCGGCGACAAAAATCGCCAAATTAGAACACAAACCGAGTCCGGTCAAAGATGTTTATTTCGTCAGACCAAAGACGAGTCCGGTCAAAGATGTTTATTTCATCAGACCAAAGACGAGTCCGGTCAAAGATGTTTATTTCATCAGACCAAAGACGAGTCCGGTCAAAGAAGTTTATTTCATAAGACCAAGGACCAAGTCCGATCAAAGAAGTATACTTCATAAGACCGAGGACAAGTACGATGAAATTTTTTCGCTAAGCTGTAAATACAGTGTTAGAGGCGGAAACAAAATTTCATTTTTCAAATCTTGTTCAGCATACAACTCCGCTACCCTACTATTACAAAGGACTATTCTACTGTCCGGGGTTGCTAAAGTTGAGCCACCTATTCACAAAATCCTCTGGAAGCCGAGTTCGGTCGTTCCGAGCAGATGAAGAATAAGCAGGTCGACGAGATGCTATCCTCGACCCAACGCCTCTTCCCCGAGCCCGAGAAGTCCTAACACCTCGGCGATGAAGAGTCTCTGCAATAAGCATCTGCTGATCTTGCTCGCTCATAGTCACAACTCCTCGGCGAATTTCAGTCCGTCCCTGTCTTGACGATTCCGGTTGCTCCTGAGCCCGTTCTCGTCTAGACGTTTCCGGCTGTTCCGGAGTTCGTTGTTGACTTGGAGTAGGATTTTGAACAAGGGAACCAGAGGTTTGATCTGGAGTGCGAGCATCTGTTGGCACGATATGCCGAAGGAATCTTTCTATGGAGGGGCGCCGAGAAAGAACAATGTTGTACCGAGAAGCCCAACGCCGTAGTGATTTCACAACTTGTTGGCAAGCCGAGCTCTCCAGCGCATTGTTCCTCCGGAGTACAAGATATTCCTCCCACAGTTCGTCAACTCGACTCTGAACATCTGATATGGTCAATCCCCCGCGCACACGGATGTAATCCTCGTACGCAGTCCTCTCAGCAATGGTCGTATTCAGCTCGGCCTCCAGATCCTTCTTATCGGACTCTAAGTCCTTATTATCGGCCTCCAGCTTCACTAAACGAGCCAGAAGCTCGTCATTCTTCGTCTGATCGGCTATAGCTCTTTTCTCAGCTTCGTCTAAAGCCGAAGAGTACAGCCGTTTCCAGTGAAGTATCTCCATCTCCTTGAGTACAAAGCAGCTATGTTAGTTCGGCAGCTGTACCGAGCAGATAGTAAAATACAACAGGAATAAAGGCGAGTACGAAAAGCTATACGAAGACAAGTGTAGAGAATTTTTCATTCACAAGGAAAATTTTTTTACACTAGGAGGGCTTCAAGGCCATTTTACAAGGAAGAAACTAGACTAAGAGAAGGGAGACGAAATCATACTCCGCCAGCTTCGTCTCCGGCTCCTTGGTCTGGGTCAGCTTCTTTCTCCTGAGCTACCTCAGCCTCGGCCTCGCCTCCTGCCGGCCTCGCCTCCGCCTCCTGATCGGC
The DNA here is from genome assembly GCF_004379255.2 of Salvia splendens. Classification (NCBI taxonomy): domain Eukaryota; kingdom Viridiplantae; phylum Streptophyta; class Magnoliopsida; order Lamiales; family Lamiaceae; genus Salvia; species Salvia splendens. The sequence continues at coordinate 32,489 of NW_024599454.1, read as the reverse complement.
TTCCTTCTCCGGATGCCCGGCCCGCTCGACTTCGGCCTCCAGCTCCAGCAGCTCGGCCTCACCCTCTCCGTTGTAAGTCGAAGCGGGTGAAACGGGTCCCACGGAGGCAAAGATAGCCTCCAGGTTCTCGTCCCGATCAGCTCGACAACTCCGGACTCGGTCTGCAGAAAGCAGGACCGAGGATGAAGCGAGCTCCTCAAGGAGCGGCAGATTCTGAAGCCGAGCTGCTATCTCTCGGCTGTACAGAGGCAGCACGACGTCGGCCCCCTGCTCGCCCTTATCGGCAATTAGCCTTACCAGACTACCGACAAAGGCCGAAAACTGGCTGCTCAAAAAGAGTCTCTCCGTGTAGGCACGGAGACCCTCTCCTTGGGCAACCACGGCGGCAGCATCCCTCTGTTTCGTCTGCTCTCGCTGGATGACGAGCTGGTTTTTGGCAAACTGAGCTTCATCCTGGGCCGAAATCCTAGCAGCCCTGGCTTTCTCAAAGTTTGCCTCAGCCTGCTCGGCCCGGTGACAAGCAGCCGCCAATTTCCTCTGCATCTCGGCATAGTCGTTGGACGCTTTGGAGAGTTCGACGGCGACGAGCTTGGAGAGCATATCATTCCTCTGAAAATGGATAAGGAAAAAAGTTAACAGAGGGCACCAAAAATACAGGACAGAAGCCAAGCCAAGGAATCAAGAAGACAATTCACCTCGGCGAAGTCCGTGGGCCATAGAAATGGCTCACAGATATGCTCCGAAGGAGGCGCCAAGACCATGTCTTTCTCTGGCGCTCTCGGGGGCTTCTGGGTCTTCCCCTTCTTACTTGCCGAAGTCGACTCCGGCTTCTTTGGACCCGAAGAGGTCTTTTGCCTCTTCGGATTCTTCTCGGCATCAGGCGCCGAGCTGGTAGCCTTCTCTCTCTCCGGCTCCACAAGCTCGGAGGACTTTCTGATAGCCTTATTCAACATGAACACTGCCAAAAAGCAAGAAAGCAAAGTCAGATTTTCTTCGTTAAAGCAGTAGAGCATAAAGATAAAGAGAAATCCTCACCCTCGGCCTCTTCGTCCGAAGACGAGATGTCGAACACGACGTCGCCCTTGACGAGCTCAGACTCCGTGTATTGTTTCCTAACTATGGGAATCTTGTTGAGCTCGCCATCGAGCTCGTCCAACGGTTCAGGCCGAGGGTGACGGATAACGGACTCCGGCCCTCTCCAGGGAAAACTAGGAGCCGCGGTCCTATCATAGTAGAAGAAGCGATTTTGCCACTTCGGCCACTTCGTTTTACAAAAGGCCCTAAAGGGCTGTAAAGGGATCAAGTAAAACCAAGACCCCTTCCTCTTAAATTGAAAGAATTTAAGGATCGCCTTCAAAGACAAATCCCTTCCTAACCTACGGAGTTCGGCAGCGAAGGCCGACAAGTGCCTCCAAGAGTTCGGAGTCCCCTGGCCTAAAGGAAGCTGAAAAAAATCTAGTAAATCTATAAAGGCAGAAGGGAGGGGGAAACGAAGCCCGCATTCTAAGCAGGCCTCGTACACGGTGACGTAACCCTCCGGCGGGGAGTCAGCCCTGTGATCACCGTCAGGTACCACCGCCTTCCCCCCAGGAAAAGAGTATTTTTCGTAAAGGGATATCACAGTATCCTTACTCAAGATACTGTGAAAATACTCTACGGTCTTCTCCCCGGATTCTTTCCGGCTAGAAGACCCCTTACCCCCTTTCCTAACGCTACCCGACTCCGAAGAAGAAGAAGAAGACATTTTTCTTACTTTTTGAAGGTGAAGATAGTCTGAAAAAATTCTTGAAAGCGGAGAGAGAATTTTCGCAAGAAAGAGAGTATAGAAGACGCAACAGCAAAAGTGCTTCAATGATGAAGAAAGAGCGTATTTATCAGATACGGGAAAGATTTCGAAATCGTTGCGCCGTTTCGAATCCCACCTTTTCAGGAATCAACGGCCGGATTTTACTGTCGCATTTAATGCAGGCATGCGCTAGGCACGTCCCCTGACGTCAGCCTCCCCCTTACCGTTATCCAGAATGCCGAAGTGACTCACCTCGCCGAAGTGATCCACTTCGCTTTTCGGGGGGGGGGTAGTGATGGGGTACGAACTAAACCCTAATGGCAAGCCCAATAACAGTGACGGCCCATCAGCCCAGAGCCCAAGAAAGAGTATCTGTTCGGCACCAAAGAGTTCGGCACGACCAAAGAGTTCGGACTCAGCCTACAGCTCGGTAAAAGCCGACCAGTCAAGCTCTCCTCTCAGATCGGCAAGAGCTGATCGGTAAAGTCCAGCAGTTCGGTCTCAGCATTCGACCGAACTAGGAGTTGGTGGACTCACGAAAGGCCTCCACGACCTCCACTATACCCACGATCTATTTAGTGGTATGAAGCAGTTATTGAGCAGTTATTGCTCACCCACGATCTTGTTAGTGGGGCTGCAAACCACGATCCTAGTTCAATGTATAAATAGAACTTAGATCTGATAGAAAAGGGTTAAGCTCTCTAGAGATAAAATAGCATATAGCAAGTCTGTGTTGTAAGCTGTATTTTCGCAGATCAAGCAATACAAACCTGCCCTCATTTCTCCCCGTGGACGTAGATTTACCTCAGTAAATCGAACCACGTAAATTCATTGTGTCATAATTCTCTACCAGCATTTACTAACATCAATAATTCGCGGAACCATCAGATTCATTTGAAGAGTTTCATATTAATGTATACTTCAAATAAAATTATTTATCTTATATGCACAAGATAAATCAGATATGCCCAATAAATATGATTTATAATTTAAAATATATAGCAGACAAACTGGATTAATTAAGTTTAAATTATTATATAAATTTCTTAATTAATAGATTCATCCATTCAATTTAACAGACTACAGATTACAGATCCCACCAATAAATTTTTACAGAGTTTTAAAAATAACCCCAGAATAAAAGATTAAGATCTTTATCAGGATATAAGAAAAAAATAATAATAAACCAATACTGTCACATATCAAGATTTGGAAGTTACTGATAAGATGCATCCAGAGAATATTTATTTTTACTGGTCTGATTTAGATCTAGATCCAATACCATTTTGTACTTTTAATTTAGGACCTAAGCTTATTTATTCCCCTGTCATTTTTATGCATTGTGTTTAAATACAAAGGTGGTTAACAATACTAATAAATTTATTAAAACTGTCATCATTTAGTTTCAAACGTCCGAGGCATATAATTATTAAGTAAAGATATCATTACGTATAAGATTAATCTATACATATATAAAGGAAAGGGGAGTTTTGGGGTATTTATGGAATTATCATTTAACTTTAAATACTATAATCTAGACATTTAATATAGACGTTGTCGTCCATTGAATCATTTGTCATTGCATTTTAGTCATTATTGCATATTAATTGCCCAAAAAATAACTCACATCATCATTGTGTGCATCAAATGCACATCTTATACCAACCGTCTACAACAATCTAATATTTTACCTACATTTAGTTATGCACATGCAAAAAAAAAAAAAGATAAGAAACCTACAATTTACTTTCTCTTATAAAAAAAAAATTTGACTTTTTCATATAAATGGGATTAAGTGGGTGATTATTGCACCATTATTAGCGTAGCGGCAAATTTTGTAATTAAAGTATCCTATTGAAATCCATATCCAAAATTTTCAAAGATTTGCGAGTGGTGCTACCGTTACTGCCATGAGAAAGATTACTAATTAAAATCTTTTAATCTTTATCAAACCATTAAATATAATAATTATTGCAACACACCCTTCATTCTCTATATAACACCCAATTTAATAGTAGAAAATCGATTGGAACCAACATTAATAATATTTTTTTTTTGTTTTAGTATTAGGGTAACCTAAGTGGAGAATGTGAAAAGTTTGAAGAGAGCCTCATGGTTCATTTTTTCCCCTATAAATATGACATTTGATCTAACCACACATACCTACTCACCTTATACAGCTCAAACTTCATCTTTTTGTTCTTCCCACGAGTAGCAAGGTTGATACCATGGAACCATTCCACACCTTGCTCGATGAACTACAACTAACAAAAACTAATTCGATTATTAAAGTCTGTTGTATCCAAGTCTATGAAGTTGCCGCTCCTAAAGACAAAACCAATATCGTGCGTTTAGAATGTGTGCCTCACGATCGAATGGTATGTTGTTTTGTACTTTTTAGTTATGTTTTTGCAAGTTATATGAAATCATTAGCTATGGACTTTTTTGTGTTCAGGGCATAGGATTCAAGCAACTATTCCACGAATTTTACATGCAAGGTTTGGTGCACTAATTAGGGAAGGGGGTATTTTTCGTATAAGCAATTTTCTCATGAGGCAAAATCGGCCTCGCAATCCAGTTACAAATCATGCATACCACATTAAGATGATTTCAAGCAAACAAATGTTTGAAGTTAGTGAGCCTCAATTTCAAAAAATGAGTGACGTTAACATACTAATTACTAGATATGGACGGTTTCAAGCTTTGAGAGCATGTCAACTTGGAGATGGATCTTGCAATCTGGCAAGGGAGGATTTTCAAATTGATTGGTGCTTTTTGAATTTAAAATGTAAAAAAACCTCTACTATCAGTAAGGATTATCAAGTAGGCTGATCCAGTGTAAGATATCGAATACAAATCTAAAACCTCCAAAATAGAATAAGTGATCAACAAAGTAAAATTGAATTAGGACGGAGGGAAAATTTAATTGATATCTGGCTCATCTGTTGGTCATGATGAGTATATTTTAAAGTTAAGGGTTTAGGATTTAGGTTTCGGGGTTTGGGTTTTTAGTGTATAGGGTCACTATATTGCAATGAAATGAAGCTCGACTAGGAATTGTATAATAAAGAAGATTATAGATCAAAGAAATTCCAACTTGGGATTCTACTCTTTAGTTTCAACAATATACAATTAGAAAAATTAATTAAATTAAATTAAATTAAGGTTAATACATCATACTTAATTAAATTAAAGAAAAGTTTGAAACCAAATGTGGTTCAGTTGCTAAAATATTTTCTTAATACTCAATAGGTTGTCACTAGAAAAATTAAATTCATTAATGATCCGCTTCATAATTTGTTTTTCTATTAATTAATGCAATAAAGTGATGAGTTTTTAGATTAAAAATTATCTATCAATTAAAATTATTTTTATTATTTGAAAGGTCAAATAATTATAACTCCATATATAAAAGGGGAGTTTTGAAAAATTTTAAAATAATGTTATTTTAATTAAAAATTTATATATCAATTAAATTTATTTTTATTATTTGAAAGGTCAAATAATTATAACCCATTTACATAAACGTTTAAAACTAAAATACCAGTAACTAATACCCTAAATAGTAAGCTCATTAACAATCCATATTCCTCTATTTCAATTTTACTCCTATTGTATTCACACTCTATCAAATGGCGTGAGTATCGGAATGTGATCATGGGGAGCCCTTTGGCTTTTCACTTCTTATAACATTCATTACCTTAATTTATTGTTTATGGTGTTTTAATTTCATGTCTTTCTATATTCTTATTTTGTGCCTATAAAAGCATCAAGTTGTACATGGATTACGCACCAATAAAAGCATTCTCCCTCCTATCTCAAACTCTTTACATTTTGTTGTGTATTTTAGGATCACTGTATTGCTTGATTCTCGGAGCTCCATCAACTTTGTCGGTGCCAAGCACAACATAATTTGTCTTGTGGAAAGAAGTTTTCTCTCGACTCGATTTATAGTTTGATTTTTTATTATTTTCGTTGTAATTTTCATTCCAATATCGCCAGTATATGGTTAAAAATTTTTATCTATATATTTCGAACAATTCTTAAGAGGATTGGGACATCCCTAAAACATGCTCATCTTTACACAATTTATTATTTTCTTTTATCAAAATTGAGAAAGTGAAAAAGTTTTAACTTTTTTATAATTAGGAAAAGTAAAAGGGAAATTTTTTTGAAGAATTTGTCTAGAATTATGTGTGTGACTTCAATTTAATTTACTTGCAAAAATGTTTAATTGTGAATATGTGCTATACTATTGGAAAAATAAATTGTTTCCACGTTGTAGTTTATTTAAATAAAATATTCATTTAGTAAATTCTCATAATTTTACTACAAACAATATACTAGAATGATTCCATAATTTCATTGTAAACCCATCACATATTTTAATCTTCTTTTCGGATACAATAAATATTTTGTGGACCTACTAAAAGTATTATGTACCCAAACTTGCAAAAACGTTGTACATCTAAGACCATTTTAAGGTTAAAGTCAGTGAGAAATAATTTGGTGATGTTAGAACAATTTTAAAATTATATCATGATTATTTTTGTTTTGATTTTGAATGCCATTGGAACCATTTTATGCAATAATTAATGTATGAAAGACTCTTAAATTTTGTGACAATAATGAAAAATAGACATTTTGCATAGTCAATATAATAAAAGTAAAACATTAAATGATAAGTTAATAGGTATTTTTTGTGTAAATAAACTGATTTGTATTTAATAAAATTATACAAATAAATATTATTTTAGACAAAAATAAAATAAAATGACACAGCTAGAATTTAGAATCATTAAATTATTTAATATTAATTTTTTATAAAATAGATTTCTAAAGAATAAGTCATGTTTATACACCAATAAAATTTACTACTTTTATCAAATGTATTATTGTATACATTTATAATAATTTATGATTTTAACTCATATAATATTATTATTATTTATTTCAAATCAATATTTTATATTTTGAAGAAAATAAAATGGACCGTGCATATCACGGGTGTGATACTAGTGTTTATAAAGTAACAGAATTTTTTGCGGGCTCCTTAACAAAAGAGTTTAAACATTTAATTCTCTCACACGTTACAAATAAAAATGAGATCATCATTTGACGAACCCTTAACCATATTAATCCAATAATCAGTGTTTCAATCCCACAAACGGTATTGTATAATCAGATGTTGTTTATAAAGTAACAAAATTTTTTGCGGGCTCCTTAACAAAAGAGTTTAAACATTTAATTCTCTCACTCATTACAAATAAAAATGAGATCATCATTTGACGAACCCTTAACCATATTAATCCAATAATCAGTGTTTCAATCCCACAAACGGTATTGTATAATCAGATGTGGACACAGAAAAAAATATTAAACAGACTTTATTATGTCTATTTCTTTTATAGTCAAACTATACCCCTAATTTCTTTTCCTCTATATTACTTGACAATCTTTGGTAAGAATCAGATAACGATGTGATTGTAACAAAATTAATTCTGGCGCAAATAAACCCCAGAGAAAAAAGAGATGAAAGTACGAAAGTACCCAGCACATAAAAAAGTTGCACAAAAAGTAAATAAAAAGTCTTCATTTCTCGAAATTAAAATAAATTTGAAATTGCAGTGTCAGCACTCCTTGTGCCATCTCCATCCACCTTTCCCCTCTCATTTTCTTAAACAAAGCAAACCTCATCTCCTCCACCTCCATTAACAAATCCCACAAAAATCTCCTCTCTCCATCTCTCTCTCTGCCTATACATACACTACTGCACTACACACATCTACATACAAACACAATGGCCTAGCTGTTTCTTGGATCCCGAGATTCTGTCACAATATTTTATGCAGCTATATATCTAAATTACTCATAGCCCACAACGACATGATCTTGTTTTCCTCCCAAATTCGCCTCTCCCTAGGTTCAAACCCATCGGAATTTGTATCATAGATCCTTTTTATGTTTCTGTGATGCCTGTTTTTCGATGGCCTCTGCTTCTCCTTCTCCTCGCATTCTTTTCCCCCGTTTCCAGCCTTAACCCTCAGGGCCAAGCCCTCCTCGCGTGGCGGCGGACCTTCAACGCCTCCGTCGACGCGCTCAGAGGCTGGAGCCCTGACCACGCCACCCCGTGCTCGTGGTTTGGGATCTCCTGCAATTCTAAGAATGAGGTTGTGGCGATCAATTTGAAGTATATTGACCTCCTCGGGAATGTATTATCTGATTTTACCCCGTTGAGGACTTTGAACGAACTGGTTCTGTGCGGGACTAATCTCAGTGGCCCAATTCCGCCGACAGTTGGCGAGCTTCAGCAATTGAAGTTGCTAGATTTGAGCGATAATTCATTAACCGGGAAGATTCCTGATTCAATTTGCACTCTGCAGAAGCTGGAGCAGCTCCATCTCAATAGCAACAGGCTTGAGGGTTCGATTCCGGTTGAAATCGGTAACCTCGCCGCGTTAACGGAGCTGACACTCTTCGATAACCAGCTCGTCGGCGGAATTCCGGCGAGCATTGGGACGATGAAGCAGCTGGCAGTGATAAGAGCAGGCGGGAATAAGAACCTCGGTGGGGCTTTACCTCAGGAGATCGGAAACTGCTCGAATTTAGCCTTGTTGGGATTGGCGGAGACCAGCATTTCCGGATTCCTGCCGCCATCGCTGGGGCAGTTGAAGAAGCTGCAAACGCTGGCCATCTACACCACCCTCCTCTCAGGGCAAATCCCGCCGGAGCTAGGCGACTGCACCGAGCTTCGCAACATTTATTTATACGAAAACTCGCTAGCGGGATCGATTCCTGTTCAATTGGGGAAGCTGCAGAAGCTGGAGAATCTCCTGCTATGGCAGAACAGTTTGGTCGGAACCATCCCTCCGGAGCTCGGAAACTGCAGCAGATTGCTCGTGATCGACGCCTCGATGAATTCGCTAACCGGCGAGATCCCGGAGTCGTTCGGGAATTTGAGCTTGTTGCAGGAGCTGCAGCTCAGCGTGAACCAGATTTCCGGCAAGATTCCAAGCCAGCTCGGCAGCTGCACCGCGCTGAATCTTATTGAGCTCGATAACAACCAATTATCCGGCAGCATTCCGGCGGAGTTCGGCAATTTGCGGAATTTGAGCCTGCTGTTTCTATGGCAGAATCGTCTGCAGGGAAACATTCCGCCGTCTTTATCCAACTGTCAAAACCTCGAAGCCGTTGACCTGTCGCAGAACGAGTTGACAGGTCCGATTCCGAGTGGAATATTCGATTTGCAGAATCTTAATAAGCTCTTGCTACTGGCTAACAATCTCTCCGGTCCCATTCCACCGGCGATCGGGAACTGTTCGTCGTTAATTCGGTTCCGCGCCAATGATAATAAGCTGACCGGAAATGTGCCGCCGGAGATTGGGAAGCTGAAGAGTTTGAATTTCTTCGATCTTGGATCGAATAGGCTGTCGGGGATCATTCCGCCGGAGATTTCTGGATGCCGGAATCTCACGTTTCTTGATCTTCATTCGAATTCTATATCAGGGAGTTTGCCGGAGAATTTGGATCATCTTGTTGCTTTACAGTTTCTAGATGTCTCGGATAATATGATCGGAGGTACGTTGAGTTCGAGCTTGGGCTCGTTGATCTCACTGACGAAGCTGGTTCTCGGGGTGAACCGGTTTTTGGGGTCGATTCCGAGCGAGTTGGGATCGTGTTCGAAGCTGCAGTTGCTGGATTTGAGCAGCAATGAGCTTGAGGGGACGATTCCGGCGAGTTTGGGGAAGATTCCAGCGCTTGAGATCGCGCTGAATCTGAGTTGGAACCGGCTCTCCGGTGGGATACCGAAGGAGTTCACGTCATTGGACCGGCTCGGGGTGTTGGATGTCTCTCACAACCAGCTCTCCGGCGACCTTCACTACCTTGCTGATCTTCAGAATCTCGTTGCACTCAATGTCTCCCACAACAACTTCTCCGGCCGCGTCCCGGACACACCGTTCTTCTCCAAGCTCCCGCTCAGCGTCCTCGCTGGAAACCCGGAGCTCTGCGTCACTGGCAGTGCATGCGCAGCCGACAAGGGTGGTGCCACCAGGCACGGGAAGGGGGCGAGGGTGGCCATGGTGGTGCTGCTCTGCACAGCGTGCATATTGCTGCTGACCGCTCTCTACTTGATCCTTGGTGGCAATATCCGGTCCTGTGGGTCCCGCAATGGCGACGTGGACAACGAGGATGATGTGGAGTTGGCAGCCCCATGGGAGGTCACTGTCTACCAGAAGCTTGACTTGTCAATCACTGACGTGGCCAAGTGCTTGACACCTGTCAACGTGCTCGGCCACGGCCGGACCGGGGTGGTCTACCGGGCTTTGACTTCGGGTGGGCTCACCATCGCGGTCAAGAGATTCCAGTCTTCAGAGAAGTGCTCGGCCTCTGCATTCTCGTCAGAGATCGCGACACTAGCCCGCATCCGGCATCGGAACATCGTTAGGCTGCTTGGGTGGGCCGCGAACCGGAAGACCAAGCTATTGTTGTACGATTATCTTCCTAACGGCACATTAGGGGCGTTACTGCACGACAGACAAGGGGAGCGGGTCGAGTGGGACACTCGGTTCAAGATAGCGTTGGGGGTCGCTGAGGGCCTCGCTTACCTGCACCATGACTGCGCACCGCCAATCCTCCACCGCGACGTCAAGACGCATAACATTCTACTCGGGGATCGGTACGAGCCGTGCTTGGCTGATTTTGGACTAGCAAGGTTTATGGATGGTGAAAATGCTGGCTCATTTTCAGCACACCCCCAACTTGCTGGATCATATGGTTACTTTGCTCCAGGTAATAATATTCATATGTTCTCTTTTACATGTTTTTCTTGTCCATACCCAAATCCCTTACATATTTTGATGTTTTTCTGTTAGAATAACACATAAATTGATTGCTCCACTACTACTTTGGTAGAAACAAAGTATTGTATATAGTTGAGTGATGTTACTAGTTTTTGGGATTTGTAGTTATGTGAAATCATGTGATTTTTTGTCCACATATTTGTCTCCACATACCTGTCTTTTACCCTTTCACCACTTTCTTGAAAACTTTTGGATCTCTCTTAACTTTTTGTTTCCTTTTTTTGCCTTTGCAGAGTATGCTTCCATGGTGAAAATAACGGAGAAGATCGATGTCTACAGCTACGGCGTCGTCCTACTAGAGATCATAACTGGCAAGAAGCCAGTCGACCCTTCGTTCCCGGACGGCCAGCACGTTGTCCAATGGGTACGCAACCACCTGAAGAGCAAACAGGACCCGGTCGACATAATAGACCAAAGTCTTCGAGGCCTCCCGGACACACAAATCCAAGAGATGCTCCAAGCCCTCGGAATCGCCCTTCTCTGCACGAGCAACCGGCCTGATGACCGCCCTGCCATGAAAGACGTGGTTGCCCTTTTGAAAGAGATCAAGCACGAGCCCGTGGCAGGAGCTGACCAAGCCCACAAGCCCACAGCTAGGTCGCCTAAAGGGTCCGAGATCCCCACCTCATACTCGTCCTCATCAGTGACCTCGTCTCAGCTGCTGCTGCTCCAAGGATCATCTAATTGCTCCCTGGCTTACTCCTCTTCCACAAACTACAACAAATGAGCATCAATGATTTGTTGGAACCACTTCTTTTAATTTTTTGGATTTTTGTTAGGAATAGGACAGCAGTTAGATGGCAATGTAAAGAGGTAGGGGCATTATTTGATTATAACATCAAGATCATTGTTACATTATCTAAAAAGGAAATGAGCAAGTTTCTTATAACTAAACTAAATCCTTAATTTCATGCGACATTAAATGTTACTACTATCTAGTAAGAATCATTGTTCAATAATGCTTGCATATATATATTAAAATGAAAGATGCAACCTTGTTAGGTTGCTTTATGGACAAGTCATTTTCAATCAAAGAAGCACAAGGATGTTTGATTGGGCAGGCATATGCCTTGTTTTTGTTCGTAAATGATTTTGTATTTATTCAAAAAAATTATAGAGCTGTGGTTAGGGGCATGATTAAAATCATGATAAGATAACACACAATCTAACACAATTTTTTTATCTTACGAAACAACAAAACTTATATTCAATATTTAAATAATGTCACATTAATAATAATATCGCGAACGCTCAAGATAAATATTTTCCGTATCTCTGGCTCCCGAAAGCCCCACCTCAACTCCAACACTTTTTGTCCCATAAATGTGAAAGGATGAGCTAAAAGGACCCCCACCATGTGAGATGGATGCAAACAACATACCATACCAAAGTTGATGATGCAAAAATTGACAGTTTGGCCTATGCTCATATCCTTTATTGACAACCAAAACCTGTCTTATCATCTGCCATTTTACATATGTAATTTCATTCTCTAAGCCTTGAATTTACACCTCTAAAAGCATAAGCGAGAGCAACCTATAAAGGCAAATGGGGTCACCACGAGGCATTAAAATTCAAAAAGCAAGTTGTCATCTAATTGAGAAATGAGATTTTTCTGGCCTGAAATTCCACAGAGATATCAAGATAATATTTTGGACCCTCTTTTGCTACTTGAACTACTGAACCTAACCACTTTGTAAATCACAATTTATAACTTCATCGCTTCCCTTTAACAAAACTAGTCAAATACTTCGACCGCCCTCTGATTTCAGTTGAGCGAACCCATACGCTTGAGATAGTGTTGACTTAGTGGAAAATAACATATGGTGTGAGGAAGATGCAAACAGGGCTAGGATGATCAATATAGCTCTATTAATTTCTTTTGAGAAAAGAGGGCTCCATCATTATTGCATGAAAGGGGTGCCAGGATAATCTAGTTGGAAGTGTCGGCTCAAGTTTACGACAACATGTTCGTGCCAAGGGTATTTTAGTCATTACACTTCATCCCCGACTTAACTAATGGAATGCACTGAACTATCCCTCAATTTGAGCTAAGATAAATTCCATGTACAAATCCACATCAAGAAAGCTATATACCACGTGATTCATATCCAAACATAGGCAGTTGGTCATATAAAACGCTCCAGTCCCTACTTATTTGCCGACTTGAACATCCATTTCGACCTTTCGTTTGTCACAGTAGGGAGCTTACTAGGAACTCAACTCGTGCACTTAACAACATTTACATGCCGAATTTATATCACAAAGAGAATCACATGCAGAAACAAAAGCTCATAATGCACCAGCAGTTAATCCTTTGACAAAAAAAATGCATGGACCCCCACGTACATATTTGTTATGTGGAGTAATAAATTCTAACAAAGGAAGAGGAATTGATTTTTTGAGATAGGAAGAAAAGATTAATCTGACAGACACCCAACTTAGATGGCAAGGACAAGATCCTCTTATAGGGTCCCCTACATGAGTTGATGGATGGCCACGTGATGTCTGAATGGATTTTTGAAAACATTCTAGGGATATTTTTGGAAATAATAGTCTTGTCGAGTTTCATCTGGATCAAGAACTCTAGTGTCGAAAGTCATATTATGTCGGGAACCAACAAAATATTAGCTAATCTGGACAAGCATAGCAACAAGAGCTACATAAATAATAGGGTCGTTTACAAGTAAGGGGTAGCATTTTTTAGCAGCATTTAGCATCAATGATATATAGATTTATGGTTAGTTTATGAATTTTCCACTCGAACAGAAGGCCTTTGTGTCAACCTAATTTCCTATTATTATATTAGTGATCTTACCTAAATTTGATTTTATTGACATGTAATATTCTCCTAATGCTGGTCAACTTTTAAAGGAGTTACAAAGCATTTAATCCTAATACTCACTAAACCTTTCGAGTAAGTCATATTCAACGAGATTACTCCTCAGTTATGGCATCAACTGTTAAACACTCACAATTTAATAAAAGAAAAAGTATGTAACTTGCTTGAGGAGATAATGAAAAGGAATTAATATATATTACATGAGATTTGGTAGTATATGTGATACTATGTCATACACAAAAACAACTAAGGCTAGGAAACAAAGCATGGGAGTAAAGAAAGGTAGTACCTTCAAACTGGAATTCAGAGCCAAAACCACAAGACTGCTGAAGTATTTTGTGCAAAGAAGCACCACTAGAACTTCTATGACTATATTTCATTGACTCCTCAAAATGCACTACCTTGATCTCATTCTCACTAACTTCATCCACAGTGTCTTCTTTCATAGCCTCCGGTTTTTGCCTCCTCCTATTATCTCTCTCGATATCCTGCCAGTATGTGAGCATAAAGAATGAAAACGATAATATGAAAACAGACTACAATATCCTATCTTTGTGCATAATGAAGAACAATGATCTCTTATATTTTTTTAAGAACAATAAATAAGTAATATTCCTAAGTTCCTGTTGAATAAGATCCTATAATGCCTAATTTTAAGCCGAAAAAAAGCTTCAACTGCTCTCAAACATTGTCAATCACCACTTCAATGCATAACTATTAGAACTAATTCTCACATTCCTCATCCCTCTATATCCACCTTCTATGTTCCTCACGGATCTGAGACATCGTCTCAGTTTGCACCACCAACGTCATCATACCCTACTTCTTTCAGTCCCTCCCCGTTTTCATGCTTTATCGACCATTCTCGCTCAGAAAATATCACAGTATCCGATGCAACATTGCAGTATTCACTGGGTTCAATCTCAATAACCTTAGATTCAACACTTCTCATGCCATCCCTATTAGAATTGGGCCAATCTTCTCCTTCAAAGGGATGGTACTCCAACTTATATACTGAAGCATGATCATTTACTAAGTGGTTTGCATTGCATATTGGCAACAACAATGCAAATGGCATCTTTCTGTTTTTTCCCCTGTACCACAGATACATTCTAAAATTTTCAAATAAAAAAAAATTCAAACTGAAACCTACAAAAAGGTGAAGAAAAAATATCAAGAAAGTGCCTTAATTAGTATAATGTCTCCTGTAAACAGCTCATGTTCTTCCATATCTAGCAGGATTCATTACAGCACCAGGATTCATAAATCCAAACTACTTCAACCAAATTTTTTCTCAATAGTATTACCAAACAAAACTCACACGATGAAAAATCAAGAATAACCCCAATTTTGAGAATCGAGCAACATCGACAAATTAAAAACCAATGCAAGAGAAATTTAACCGCCTAAGCTAAAAAAAACAAAATTATAATAACAAGCAATACAATACAACTGACTTGCACATTTCTTCTTAGAAGCTCCGAACTTCCAAAAATTATCTTCACACAACTAAGCTCTTGCCCAAGATTACACACGAACAAATCAGAAAAGAAAAAAAGTTATTATTTGATAGCGAGAGCTCACCCATGAAAGACACAATGGTGAATTAAACTGTGATGGGGTACGAACTAAACCCTAATGACAAGCCCAATAACAGTGACGGCCCATCAGCCCAGAGCCCAAGAAAGAGTATCTGTTCGGCACCAAAGAGTTCGGCACGACCAAAGAGTTCGGACTCAGCCTACAGCTCGGTAAAAGCCGACCAGTCAAGCTCTCCTCTCAGATCGGCAAGAGCTGATCGGTAAAGTCCAGCAGTTCGGTCTCAGCATTCGACCGAACTAGGAGTTAGTGGACTCATGAAAGGCCTCCACGACCTCCGCTATACCCACGATCTATTTAGTGGTACGAAGCAGTTATTGAGCAGTTATTGCT
This sequence comes from Salvia splendens, assembly GCF_004379255.2. Taxonomy (NCBI): domain Eukaryota; kingdom Viridiplantae; phylum Streptophyta; class Magnoliopsida; order Lamiales; family Lamiaceae; genus Salvia; species Salvia splendens. Next base: position 17,068 of record NW_024599454.1, on the reverse strand, counting down.
CACCCACGATCTTGTTAGTGGGGCTGCAAACCACGACCTTAGTTCAATGTATAAATAGAACTTAGATCAGATAGAAAATGGTTAAGCTCTCTAGAGATAAAATACCATATAGCAAGTCTGTGTTGTAAGCTGTAATCCCAGATCAAGCAATACAATCTTGCCCTCCCTTCTTCCCGTGGACGTAGATTTACTTCAGTAAATCGAACCACGTAAATTCTTTGTGTCGTAGTTTTCATTCTCTACCAGCATTTACTAACATCAGAAATTCGCGGATCCATCACTGGCGCCGTCTGTGGGAAGCAGAGAACAAAATTTGTGATAAAGCGAATTTTTGATCCATTTTTTCAGCCCAAAAAATGCATACCAGATCGCAGAGTACCCGTATTCCTGCCCGGGAGAACCAGGAGGAAGCCAATCCATCCCATAGGTCTGGAAAACAGCCTAGGGATAAATCCACCACCAGTTCTCATGGCGAAGGAACAAGCCGCTCCAAAAATCGTCCCACTGAATCTTCCCAGCAGCCCGATTTGAATGAGGCTGTCAAGCAGTTTTTGGCGGCGAAGCAGGAGGAATTCTTAACCTTCCTGCGAAGAAGCCAAAAGCAGCCGGAGACGAAAACGACGGATTCTCCTTCCCCCTCTGCACAAGAAAGTCACTACCGCAGTAGTGTCGCATCTCCCAGGAGAAAGAATCCCCGTCCCCCACATGTTCCAGCTCCTCCTCGGTACCGGAATCACAGGAGAACTCAATCTCCTCCATACCGACGAGATATCGGATTCGCCGTGTACGGAGCACTGAAGACTCCGTTCTCGGACGACATCACCCGAACTCCCCTACCACAGAACTACCGAACTCCGTCGATGACTTACGACGGGCTCGTGGACCCTCACGATTTCTTGGGGCGCTATCAATATAACATGGCGAACCAGGGTCTCAACGAGGTCCACATGTGCAAGCTGTTTCCCGAGCTGCTCATCGGGAACGCGAGAAGGTGGTTCGATAGCCTCCCCCAGGGCAGCATCAGATCTTACCGAGATCTAATGGATGCCTTCCACAGGAGGTTCTTTCAGAAAGCGGAAGCCCGAATCACTTCGGCTCAGCTGCTTTCCATTCGTCAAGGTCGCGACGAAAAAATCAGCGACTTTATGACAAGATTCCACAAGGAATGCCTGCAAGTAGACGATCTCAACGATCTGCTTGTCATCTCGGCATTCCAAAATGGAATCCTGCCCGGAGCTCTCTACAGGAAGCTCGTTGAGTGCGGTCCGCAGACAGCTCAGGAAATGTGGGACATTGCGGACCAATACTCCCGGGCCGATGAGGCAGACCGTCGCAAACGGTCGTTAGACAGCTCATCGACCCGAGGAGACAGAAGGAAGCCCGATCATAGCGATCAGGGGCATCCTCGCCGGACTCCATTTGAAAGAATTCAAAGGGCTCCGGTGCAGGACAGATTGGGACCCCGTCTCAATCCCGAGAAGCCGCCCGCTCAGTTCGTACCGCTGAACAAGCCGAGAGCGGAAATTTTCGAACTGCACTCTGACCTATTCGAAAAGCCAAAGCGGATGACGAAATCAGCCGCGCGCCGACCACAGGATAGCTACTGCTCCTACCATCAAGACCACGGTCACGATACTGAGGAGTGCAGAAACTTGGCTGCAGGCATCGATGTTCTTGTGAAGGCAGGGACATTGAAAAAATACCGAAGCAAGCAGCCAAAGAAGAATAAAAAGCAGAGTGGTGCGAACTGCGCTCCTCAGGATCCGAAAAGGCAGCCGGATCCCGAAGACGATGACGAGCCGCAATATGATGGAGTAATCCAGACTATTGACGCGCTCCCTGCCGGGAAGACCAAGTCGTCCCTAAAGTCAGAACGTAGAGGCTCCAATCGAGAGGAGCCAACGCATAAAAGGCTGAAGCAGGACGAAGTGATTACGTTCTCGGCTGCTGATCCCGTCCCGGCCATCTCTCCTCACCAAGACGCCATTGTCATCCAAGCCGGAGTGGCAAACAAACTGATCCACAGGGTGTTTGTGGATACAGGAGCGTCGGTTAGCATTCTTTTTAAAGAGTGCTTCGACAAACTAGAGGTGGACCCAGCTCGGCTCAGTCCGGCTCCGCTTCCCCTGAAGAGCTTCACCCAGGAGGACACCCGCCCTGAAGGTATTATCAGCCTTCCGATCACGGTGGGGAAAGCGCCTACTAGCTCCAGTACGATGATTGAGTTTTTCGTGGTGAAAGCTCGGTCCCCGTACAACGTCATCCTGGGAAGAGACTGGCTCAACACAGTTCGGGCCGTTTGCTCCACCTATCACCTCACCATCAAGATCCCTACTAAAGGAGGGATAGCGGTCATCCGAGGTGACCAAAAGAGAGCAAAGGAATGTCTGCAAATTGCGCTTAGAAGTGCCGAGCAGTCAGATCGGCACCACCAAGCATAGCAATCACAGCAGCCGGAGTCGGAGGCGATGACCGAAGTCATACCGGAGCCGAAATCGATGACAGTTCAGCTGTACGAAGACGATCCATCCAGAACGGTTAAGATCGGCTTCGCGGGAACGCCCCTACTTCGGGAAAAAACCATCCAGCTCCTCAAGGAGTATAAAGACGTCTTTGCATGGTCTCCGTTGGACATGACCGGAGTGCCCCCCGAGGTAATCACTCATCGGTTAAATATTGATCCTTCAGTCCGGCCGATAAAACAGAAGCAAAGACTCTTTGCGGCAGAACGAAGTCAAGTCATCCATGACGAAGTCCGTCAATTATTGAAGGCGGATGTGTTATTCGAAGTGAAGTATCCTTCGTGGGTGGCCAATCCTGTCATGATCAAGAAAAAGGAAGGAGGATGGCGGATGTGCATAGATTTCACCGATCTAAATAAGCACTGTCCCAAAGATTGCTATCCCCTTCCGAACATAGATAAAAAAGTAGAAGCTTTGATAGGCTTTGAAATTTTTTGTTTTCTTGATCTGTACAAAGGATACCATCAAGTTTTAATGGATGAGATTGACGCTTCAAAAACGGCCTTCATTACTGATTTCGGCATTTTCGCTTATAAAAAGATGCCATTCGGTTTAAAGAATGCCGGAGCCACTTATCAAAGGATGGTAGACAAGCTTTTTCGGCACCTGATTGGAAAGGAGGTCGAAGTGTATGTGGACGATATAGTCGTCAAAAGCAAAAGCACTTCGGAGTACGAGCACAACCTCAAGTCCACTCTCAACGTGCTCAAGAAAGCCAACCTCAAACTTAATCCCCAAAAGTGTACCTTTTTGGTAGATTCGGGAAAGTTTCTGGGTTGTTGGGTTTCAAAGGACGGACTCAAGGCAAACCCCTCAAAAGTTCAAGTTGTTCAAAACATGGCGATGCCGAAGTCCATACATGACGTGCAAAGGCTAACCGGATGTCTAGCCGCACTGAATCGATTCCTTTCTCAAGCAGCCGAAAAGCAACTGCCGTTCTTCACGGTGTTGAAAAAGGCACCAAAGTTCGAGTGGGGAGCCGAGCAGAAAAAGGCCTTTGACGAGCTCAAAAGTTATCTAGCCGAGCTTCCTATTCTCTCTGCTCCAACCGAAGCCGAAGTAATATTCTTATACTTAGCGGCATCGGATCAAACCATCAGCGCGGTGCTTGTACGAGAAGAAGGCCTAAAGCAGCTTCCCATCTACTTTACAAGCCGAGCATTAAGAGGTCCAGAAACCAGGTATCAACCTCTGGAAAAGATTGCTCTGGCATTAGTAAATGCAGCCAGGAGACTGCGGCCATACTTCTATGCTCACAAGGTATGCGTCTTAACTGATCTGCCACTTCGGCAAGTGTTGACCAAACCAGAAGCATCAGGCAGAATCGCCAAGTGGGCTATAGAGTTGGGAGAGTACACAATTGAATATCTACCTCGGAAAGCCATCAAGGGACAAGCCTTGGCAGATTTTCTTGCAGAAGCGAAGTTCGATCAAGCAATTCCTGTTATTGCCGAACAGAAGAATTCTGCCAGTGCCGAACTAGCACAGCCCTTGGAATCCGAAGTAGAGCCGCCGGACTGCTGGAGCGGGTTCGTAGATGGAGCTTCGAACAAAATGGGAAGTGGAGCTGGTATTTTACTTGTCGCTCCCGACGGACACGAGGTAGCCTACTCACTTCGGTTCTTATTCCCCACTACTAATAATGAAGCCGAGTACGAAGCCCTCCTGGCCGGACTCCAGTTAGCGCAAAGTTTGCTCGTCAAATCTCTCAAAGTCCATTGTGATTCACAAGTCATAGTAAATCACATGTTGGGTACAAGTGAAGCCCGTGACGAGAGAATGAAGAAGTATTTGGACAAAGCGCAAAGCATCAGCCGAAGTTTCTCCTATTTTCGGATAATCCGCATTCCCAGAGCGGAAAATAGCCGAGCAGATACCTTAAGTAAGTTGGCCTCAGATCCGAGCTCAAAGGCGGAAGAATTAATGCACCGAAGCATTGATGAAGCCGAGGTACACTCAGTATCCAGCTCGCCGAACTGGATGACGCCGATCTTGCAGTATCTGGATCAAGGACAATTGCCCGAGGATAAGAGAGAAGCTCGGAAGATCACGTGCCGAGCACTTCGGTACGAACTTCATGAAGGAGTCCTCTTTAGAAAGTCTTACCTCCAGCCGTTATTGCGGTGCGTAGGACCAGAAGAGACGGACTACATCCTCAGAGAAGTCCATGAAGGATCGTGCGGTAGCCACATCGGAGCCAGAGCTTTAGCTAAAAAAGTTCTGAGATGGGGATATTATTGGCCAACCATGGTACAAGAGGCAGTGCAGCTCGTCAAGAAGTGTACGAAGTGCCAAATTCATGCAAATGTCCCAAGGATGCCGCAGACCGATCTATACACTATGCAAAGCCCTTGGCCTTTCATGCAATGGGGCATAGACATAGTGGGACCACTTCCTCAAGCTCCTCGGCAAATGAAATTCCTTATCGTTGCCGTGGACTACTTCACGAAGTGGGTGGAGGCTGAACCATTAGCTACGATAACGAGCTCAAAGGCATTGGACTTCGTCTGGAAGAACATAGTGTGCCGATTTGGCATTCCCCACATCCTCATCTCGGATAATGGGACTCAGTTCACCGACAAGACGTTCAAGAATTGGTGCCAAGAGCTGAACATTCAACAGCGGTTCACTTCGGTCTCCCATCCCCAAGCAAACGGACAAACGGAAGTAACGAACCGGATTCTGGTGAAAGGGTTAAAGGCTCGGTTAGAACAAGCCAAAGGACAATGGGTAGAAAATCTCCCTCAAGTCCTATGGTCCTACCGAACTACACCCAAAACCTCCAACGGTGAAACTCCGTATAGTCTGGTGTACGGCACTGAAGCCGTAATTCCGGTGGAGATCGGCGTACCCAGTCCCCGAACTCTAAATTTCTCCTCAGAAATGAACGACGACGGACTGAGAGCAGAACTAGATCTCGCCGAAGAAAGAAGAGAATTGGCGTGCATAAAAGCAGCCAAGTATAAGGAGCAAGTAGCCCGGTATTATAACCAAAGGGTGAAAAAGCTTCAATTTCAAGTGGGAGATCTCGTCTTGAGAAACAACGAAGTAAGCCGAGCAGAAAAGCTGGGCAAACTCGAACCCACATGGGAGGGTCCATATCGGGTGTCAGAAGTCCTCGGCAAAGGGTCTTATAAATTGACTCACATGTCAGGAGAACAAGTACCCCGAACATGGCACGTCTCCAACCTCAAGAAGTTCCACTTGTAAGAGACAAAGGTCCGGTCAGTCCGTCTCGTGTCTAGTTCGGTCATAGGGGTATATGTTTTTATTTGTTTGTTTTTTACTTGTACCTTTTACTTGTCGTTTTATAAAAAGTTTAAAGTTTTTTTTTCTTTCATCTTTTTCATTTTTTCTCTATGTGTTTTGTCTCTATGTGCTTGTCGTCTCTTACAAATGGTACCAAGGTATATCGTTCTTTAAAGACTGATCCCCTTTTTAGATCGATTATTAAAGACTATTGTGAGTCCAAGCTTCTAAGGAGGATACAAGACCACAATTCAGCTTAACAAGCACTTCGTCTGAAACGAACTGCAATAAGCCAACGATTGTGAGTCCAAGCTTCTCAGGAGGATACAAGACCACAATTCGGCTTAAGAAATAAGCACTTCGTCTGAAACGAACTGCAATAAGGGAAAGTCCGATCCACGCGATAAACCTCGCCGAATTAGGACGACCAAGTTCGGTCAAAGAAGTTTACCTCATAAGACCGGGGACGACCATGTCTAGTCAAAGAGGTTTACTGCATAAGACCACTTCGGTTAACTGGGAAAGTCCGATCCACGCGATAAAACTCGCCGAATTAGGACAAGGGAAAGTTCGATCCCGGCGACAAATCGCCAAATTAGAACACAAACCAAGTCCGGTCAAAGATGTTTATTTCATCAGACCAAAGACGAGTCCGGTCAAAGATGTTTATTTCATCAGACCAAAGACGAGTCCGGTCAAAGATGTTTATTTCATCAGACCAAAGACGAGTCCGGTCAAAGATGTTTATTTCATCAGACCAAAGACGAGTCCGGTCAAAGATGTTTATTTCATCAGACCAAAGACGAGTCCGGTCAAAGATGTTTATTTCATCAGACCAAAGACGAGTCCGGTCAAAGAAGTTTACTTCATAAGACCAAGGACCAAGTCCGGTCAAAGAAGTTTACTTCATAAGACCGAGGACAAGTACGATGAAATTTTTTCGCTAAGCTGTAAATACAGTGTTAGAAGCGAAAACAAAATTTCATTTTTCAAATCTTGTTCGGCATACAACTCCGCTACCCTACAAAATGGCGTTACGCTATTACAAAGGACTATTCTACTGTCCAGGGTTGCTGAAGTTAAGCCACCTATCTGCAAAATCCTCTGGAAGCCGAGTTCGGTTGTTCCGAGCAGATGAAGAATAAGCAGGTCGACGAGATGCTATCCTCGACCCAACGCCTCTTCCCCGAGCCCGAGAAGTCCTAACACCTCGGCGATGAAGAGTCTCTGCAATAAGCATCTGCTGATCCTGCTCGCTCATAGTCACAACTCCTCGGCGAATTTCAGTCCGTCCCTGTCTTGACGATTCCGGTTGCTCCTGAGCCCGTTCTCGTCTTGACGTTTCCGGCTGTTCCGGAGTTCGTTGTTGACTGAGAGTAGGATTTTGAACAAGGGAACCAGAGGTTTGATCTGGAGTGCGAGCATCTGTTGGCACGATATGCCGAAGGAATCTTTCTATGGAGGGGCGCCGAGAAAGAACAATGTTGTACCGAGAAGCCCAGCGCCGCAATGATTTCACAACTTGTTGGCAAGCCGAGCTCTCCAGCGCATTGTTCCTCCGGAGTACATGATATTCCTCCCACAGTTCGTCAACTCGACTCTGAACATCGGATATGGTCACTCCCCCGCGCACACGGATGTAATCCTCGTACGCAGTCCTCTCAGCAATGGTCGTATTCAGCTCGGCCTCCAGATCCTTCTTATCGGACTCTAAGTCCTTATTATCGGCCTCCAGCTTCACTAAACGAGCCAGAAGCTCGTCATTCTTCGTCTGATCGGCTATAGCTCTTTTCTCAGCTTCGTCTAAAGCCGAAGAGTACAGCCGTTTCCAGTGAAGTATCTCCATCTCCTTAAGTACAAAGCAGCTATATTAGTTCGGCAGCTGTACCGAGCAGATAATAAAATACAACAGGAATAAAGGCGAGTGCGAAAAGCTATACGAAGACAAGTGTAGAGAATTTTTCATTCACAAGGAAAATTTTTTACACTAGGAGGGCTTCAAGGCCATTTTACAAGGAAGAAACTAGACTAAGAGAAGGGAGACGAAATCATACTCCGCCAGCTTCGTCTCCGGCTCCTTGGTCTGGTTCAGCTTCTTTCTCCTGAGCTACCTCAGCCTCGGCCTCGGCTACTGCCGGCCTCGCCTCCGCCTCCTGATCGGCTTCCTTCTCCGGATGCCCGGCCCGCTCGACTTCGGCCTCCAGCTCCAGCGGCTCGGCCTCACCCTCTCCGTTGTAAGTCGAAGCGGGTGAAACGGGTCCCACGGAGGCAAAGATAGCCTCCAGGTTCTCGTCCCGATCAGCTCGACAACTCCGGACTTGGTCTGCAGAAAGCAGGACCGAGGACGAAGCAAGCTCCTCAAGCACCGGCAGATTCTGAAGCCGAGCTGCTATCTCTCGGCTGTACAGAGGCAGCACGACGTCGGCCCCCTGCTCGCCCTTATCGGTAATTAGCCTTACCAGACTACCGACAAAGGCCGAGAACTGGCTGCTCAAAAAGAGTTTCTCCGTGTAAACACGGAGAGCCTCCCCCTGGGCAGCCACGGCGGCAGCATCCCTCCGTTTCGTCTGCTCTCGCTGGATGACGAGCTGGTTTTTGGCAAACTGAGCTTCATCCTGGGCCGAAATCCTAGCAGCTCTGGCCTTCTCAAAGTTAGCCTCAGCCTGTTCGGCCCGATGACAAGCAGCCGCCAACTTCCTCTGCATCTCAGCATAGTCATTGGACGCTTTGGAGAGTTCGACGGCGACGAGCTTGGAGAGCATATCGTTCCTCTGAAAATGGATAAAGAAAAAAGTCAACAAAGGGGCCACAAAAAATACAGGAAAAAAGCAAGGCCAGAAAATCAAGAAGAGAATTCACCTCGGCGAAGTCCGTGGGCCATAAAAACGGCTCGCAGATATGTTCCGAAGGAGGCGCCAAGACCACATCTTTCTCTGGCGCTCTCGGGGGCTTCTGGGCCTTCCCCTTCCCCTTTGCCGAAGTCGACTCCGGCTTCTTCGGATCCGAAGAGGTTTTTTGCCTTTTCGGAGTCCTCTCGGCATCAGACGCCGAGCTGGTGGTTTTCGGCCTCTCCGGCTCCCTGGACTCCGAAGATTTGCGGCTAGCCTTATTTAACATGTACACTGCCAAAAAGCAAGAAAGCAAAGTCAGATTTTCTTCGTTAAAGCAGTATAGCATAAAGATAAAGAGAAATCCTCACCCTCGGCCTCTTCGTCCGAAGACGAGATGTCGAACACGACGTCGCCCTTGACGAGCTCAGACTCCGTGTATTGTTTCCTAACTATGGGAATCTTGTTGAGCTCGCCATCGAGCGCGTCCAACGGTTCAGGCCGAGGATGACGGATAACGGACTCCGGCCCTCTCCAGGGAAAACTAGGAGCCGCGGTCCTATCATAGTAGAAGAAGCGATTTTGCCACTTCGGCCACTTCGTTTTACAAAAGGCCCTAAAGGGCTGTACAGGGATCAAGTAAAACCAAGACCCCTTCCTCTTAAATTGAAAGAATTTAAGGATCGCCTTCAAAGACAAATCCCTTCCTAACCTACGAAGTTCGGCAGCGAAGGCCGACAAGTGCCTCCAAGAGTTCGGAGTCACCTGGCCTAAAGGAAGCTGAAAAAAATCTAGTAAATCTATAAAGGCAGAAGGGAGGGGGAAACGAAGCCCGCATTCTAAGCAGGCCTCGTACACGGTGGCGTAACCCTCCGGCGGGGAGTCAGCCCTATGATCACCGTCAGGTACCACCGCCCTCCCCCCAGGAAAAAAGTATTTTTCGGGTAGGGATACCACAGTATCCTTACTCAAAATACTATGGAAATACTCTACGGTCTTCTCCCCGGACTCTTTCCGGCCAGAAGACCCCTTACCGCCTCTCCTACCGCTACCCGACTCCGAAGAAGAAATAGAAGCCATTTTTCTTACTTTTTGAAGGTGAAGAAAGTCTGAAGAAGCTCTTGAAAGCGGAAGAAAATTTCTCGAGAAAGAGTATAGAAGACGCAACAGCAAAAGTGTGCAAATGAGGAAGAAAGAGCATATTTATCAGATTCGGGAAAGATTTCGAGATCGTTGCGCCGTTTCGAATCCCACCTTTTCAGGATTCAACGGCCGGATTTTACTGTCGCATTTAATGCAGGCACGCGCAAGGCACGTCCCCTGACGTCAGCCTCCCCCTTACCATTATCCAGAATGCCGAAGTGACTCACCTCGCCGAAGTGATTCACTTCGCTTTTCGGGGGGGGTAGTGATGGGGTACGAACTAAACCCTAATGACAAGCCCAATAACAGTGACGGCCCATCAGCCCAGAGCCCAAGAAAGAGTATCTGTTCGGCACCAAAGAGTTCGGCACGACCAAAGAGTTCGGACTCAGCCTACAGCTCGGTAAAAGCCGACCAGTCAAGCTCTCCTCTCAGATCGGCAAGAGCTGATCGGTAAAGTCCAGCAGTTCGGTCTCAGCATTCGACCGAACTAGGAGTTAGTGGACTCATGAAAGGCCTCCACGACCTCCGCTATACCCACGATCTATTTAGTGGTACGAAGCAGTTATTGAGCAGTTATTGCTCACCCACGATCTTGTTAGTGGGGCTGCAAACCACGACCTTAGTTCAATGTATAAATAGAACTTAGATCAGATAGAAAAGGGTTAAGCTCTCTAGAGATAAAATACCATATAGCAAGTCTGTGTTGTAAGCTGTAATCCCAGATCAAGCAATACAATCTTGTCCTCTGATGATTCCGCGAATTTCTGATGATGATAAATGCTCGTAAAAATAAATTACGACACGGTGAATTTACGTGGTTCAATTTACTGAAGTAAATCTACGTCCACGGGAAGAAGGGAGGGCAAGATTGTATTGCTTGATCTGGGATTACAGCTTACAACACAGCCTTGCTATATGATTTTATCTCTAGAGAGCTTAACCCTTTTCTATCTGATCTAAGTTCTATTTATACATTGAACTAAGATCGTGGTTTGCAGCCCCACTAACAAGATCGTGGGTGAGCAATAACTGCTCAATAACTGCTTCGTACCACTAAATAGATCGTGGGTATAGCGGAGGTCGTGGAGGCCTTTCATGAGTCCACTAACTCCTAGTTCGGTCGAATGCTGAGACCGAACTGCTGGACTTTACCGATCAGCTCTTGCCGATCTGAGAGGAGAGCTTGACTGGTCGGCTTTTACCGAGCTGTAGGCTGAGTCCGAACTCTTTGGTCGTGCCGAACTCTTTGGTGCCGAACAGGTACTCTTTCTTGGGCTCTGGGCTGATGGGCCGTCACTGTTATTGGGCTTGCCATTAGGGTTTAGTTCGTACCCCATCACTGCCCCCCCCCGAAAAGCGAAGTGAATCACTTCGGCGAGGTGAGTCACTTCGGCATTCTGGATAATGGTAAGGGGGAGGCTGACGTCAGGGGACGTGCCTTGCGCGTGCCTGCATTAAATGCGACAGTAAAATCCGGCCGTTGAATCCTGAAAAGGTGGGATTCGAAACGGCGCAACGATCTCGAAATCTTTCCCGAATCTGATAAGTATGCTCCTTTTTCCTCATTTGAACACTTTTGCTGTTGCGTCTTCTATACTCTCTCTTTTTCGAGAAATTTTCTTCCGCTTTCAAGAGCTTCTTCAGACTTTCTTCATCTTCAAAAAGTAAGAAAAATGTCTTCTTCTTCTTCGGAGTCGGGTAGCGGTAGGAAAGGGGATAAGGGGTCTTCTGGCCGGAAAGAGTCCGGGGAGAAGACCGTAGAGTATTTCCCTAGTATTTTGAGTAAGGATACTGTGATATCCCTACCCGAAAAATACTTTTTTCCTGGGGGGAAGGCGGTGGTACCTGACGGTGATCATAGGGCTGACTCCCCGCCGGAGGGGTACGCCACCGTGTACGAGGCCTGCTTAGAATGCGGGCTTCGTTTCCCCCTCCCTTCTGCCTTTATAGATTTACTAGATTTTTTTCAGCTTCCTTTAGGCCAAGTGACTCCGAACTCTTGGAGGCACTTGTCGGCCTTCGCTGCCGAACTCCGTAGGTTAGGAAGGGATTTGTCTTTGAAGGCGATCCTTAAATTCTTTCAATTTAAGAGGAAGGGGTCTTGGTTTACTTGATCCCTTTACAGCCCTTTAGGGCCTTTTGTAAAACGAAGTGGCCGAAGTGGCAAAATCGCTTCTTCTACTATGATAGGACCGCGGCTCCTAGTTTTCCCTGGAGAGGGCCGGAGTCCGTTATCCGTCACCCTCGGCCTGAACCGTTGGACGAGCTCGATGGCGAGCTCAACAAGATTCCCATAGTTAGGAAACAATACCCGGAGTCTGAGCTCGTCAAGGGCGACGTCGTGTTCGACATCTCGTCTTCGGACGAAGAGGCCGAGGGTGAGGATTTCTCTTTATCTTTATGCTCTACTGCTTTAACGAAGAAAACCTGACTTTGCTTTCTTGCTTTTTTGCAGTGTACATGCTGAGTAAGGCTACCCGAAAATCTTCGGAGTCCAAGGAGCCGGAGAGGCCGAAAACCACCAGCTCGGCGCCTGATGCCGAGAGGACTCCGAAAAGGCAAAAAACCTCTTCGGATCCGAAGAAGCCGGAGTCAACTTCGGCAAAGGGGAGGGGGAAGGCCCAGAAGCCCCCGAGAGCGCCAGAGAAAGACGTGGTCTTGGCGCCTCCTTCGGAACATATCTGTGAGCCGTTTTTATGGCCCACGGACTTCGCCGAGGTGAATTCTCTTCTTGATTTTCTGGCCTTGCTTTTTTCCTGTATTTTTTGTGGCCCCTTTGTTGACTTTTTTCTTTATTCATTTTCAGAGGAACGATATGCTCTCCAAGCTCGTCGCCGTCGAACTCTCCAAAGCGTCCAATGACTATGCCGAGATGCAGAGGAAGTTGGCGGCTGCTTGTCATCGGGCCGAACAGGCTGAGGCTAACTTTGAGAAGGCCAGAGCTGCTAGGATTTCGGCCCAGGATGAAGCTCAGTTTGCCAAAAACCAGCTCGTCATCCAGCGAGAGCAGACGAAGCGGAGCGATGCTGCTGCCGTGGTTGCCCAAGGGGAGGCTCTCCGTGTCTACACGGAGAGACTCTTTTTGAGCAGCCAGTTTTCGGCCTTTGTCGGTAGTCTGGTAAGGCTAATTGCCGATAAGGGCGAGCAGGGGGCCGACGTCGTGCTGCCTCTGTACAGCCGAGAGATAGCAGCTCGGCTTCAGAATCTGCCGCTCCTTGAGGAGCTCGCTTCATCCTCGGTCCTGCTTTCTGCAGACCGAGTCCGGAGTTGTCGAGCTGATCGGGACGAGAACCTGGAGGCTATCTTTGCCTCCGTGGGACCTGTTTCACCCGCTTCGACTTACAACGGAGAGGGTGAGGCCGAGCCGCTGGAGCTGGAGTCCGAAGTCGAGCGGGCCGGGCATCCAGAGGAGGAAGCCGATCAGGAGGCGGAGGCGAGGCCGGCAGGATGCGAGGCCGAGGCTGAGGTAGCTCAGGAGAAAGAAGCTGAACCAGACCGAAGGAGCCGGAGACGAAGCTGGTGGAGTATGATTTCGTCTCCCTTCTCTTAGTCTAGTTTCTTCCTTGTAAAATGGCCTTGAAGCCCTCCTAGTGTAAAAATTTTCCTTGTGAATGAAAAATTCTCTACACTTGTCTTCGTATAGCTTTTCGTACTCGCCTTTATTCTGTTGTATTTACTATCTGCTCGGTACAGCTGCCGAACTAATATAGCTGCTTTGTACTCAAGGAGATGGAGATACTTCACTGGAAACGGCTGTACTCTTCGGCTTTAGACGAAGCTGAGAAAAGAGCTATAGCCGATCAGACGAAGAATGACGAGCTTCTGGCTCGTTTAGTGAAGCTGGAGGCCGATAATAAGGACTTAGAGTCCGATAAGAAGGGTCTGGAGGCCGAGCTGAATACGACCATTGCTGAGAGGACTGCGTACGAGGATTACATCCGTGTGCGCGGGGGCTTGACCATATCAGATGTTCAGAGTCGAGTTGACGAACTGTGGGAGGAATATCATGTACTCCGGAGGAACAATGCGCTGGAGAGCTCGGCTTGCCAACAAGTTGTGAAATCATTACGGCGCTGGGCTTCTCGGTACGACATTATTCTTTCCCGGCGTCCCTCAATCGAGAGATTCCTTCGGCATATCGTGCAACAGATGCTCGCACTCCAGATCAAACCTCTGGTTCCCTTGTTCAAAATCCTACTCCCAGTCAACAACGAACTCCGGCACAGCCGGAAACGTCAAGACGAGAACGGGCTCAGGAGCAACCGGAATCGTCAAGACAGGGACGGACTGAAATTCGCCGAGGAGTTGTGACTATGAGCGAGCAAGATCAGCAGATGATTATTGCAGAGACTCTTCATCGCCGAGGTGTTAGGGCTTCTCGGGCTCGGGGAAGAGGCGTTGGGTCGAGGATAGCATCTCGTCGACCTGCTTATTCTTCATCTGCTCGGAACAACCGAACTCGGCTTCCAGAGGATTTTTGCAGATAGGTGGCTTAACTTCAGCAACCCTGGACAGTAGAATAGTCCTTTGTAATAGCGTACGCCATTTTGTAGGGTAGCGGAGTTGTATGCCGAACAAGATTTGAAAAATGAAATTTTGTTTTCGCTTCTAACACTGTATTTACAGCTTAGCGAAAAAAATTTCATCGTACTTGTCCTTGGTCTTATGAAGTAAACTTCTTTGACCGGACTTGGTCCTTGGTCTTATGAAGTAAACTTCTTTGACCGGACTCGTCTTTGGTCTGATGAAATAAACATCTTTGACCGGACTCGTCTTTGGTCTGATGAAATAAACATCTTTGACCGGACTCGTCTTTGGTCTGATGAAATAAACATCTTTGACCGGACTCGTCTTTGGTCTGATGAAATAAACATCTTTGACCGAACTCGTCTTTGGTCTGATGAAATAAACATCTTTGACCGGACTCGTCTTTGGTCTGATGAAATAAACATCTTTGACCGGACTCGTCTTTGGTCTGATGAAATAAACATCTTTGACCGGACTCGTCTTTGGTCTGATGAATAAAACATCTTTGACCGGACTTGGTTGTGTTCTAATTTGGCGATTTTTGTCGCCGGGATCGAACTTTTCCCTTGTCCTAATTCGGCGAGTTTTATCGCGTGGATCGGACTTTCCCAGTTAACCGAAGTGGTCTTATGCAGTAAACCTCTTTGACTAGACATGGTCGTCCCCGGTCTTATGAGGTAAACTTCTTTGACCGAACTTGGTCGTCCTAATTCGGCGAGGTTTATCGCGTGGATCGGACTTTCCCTTATTGCAGTTCGTTTCAGACGAAGTGCTTATTTCTTCAGCCGAATTGTGGTCTTGTATCTTCCTGAGAAGCTTGGACTCACAATCGTTGGCTTATTGCAGTTCGTTTCGGACGAAGTGCTTGTTAAGCTGAATTGCGGTCTTGTATCCTCCTTGGAAGCTTGGACTCACAATCGTTGGCTTATTGCAGTTCGTTTCAGACGGACTGCTTGTTAAGCTGAATTGTGGTCTTGTATCCTCCTTGGAAGCTTGGACTCACAATAGTCTTTAATAATCGATCTAAAAAGGGGATCAGTCTTTAAAGAACGATATACCTTGGTACCATTTGTAAGAGACGACAAGCACATAGAGACAAAACACATAGAGAAAAAATGAAAAAGATGAAAGAAAAAAACTTTAAACCTTTTATAAAACGACAAGTAAAAGGTACAAGTAAAAAACAAACAAATAAAAACATGTACCCCTATGACCGAACTAGACACAAGACAGACTGACCGGACCTTGTCTCTTACAAGTGGAACTTCTTGAGGTTGGAGACGTGCCATGTTCGGGGGTACTTGTTCTCCTGACATGTGAGTCAATTTATAAGACCCTTTGCCGAGGACTTCTGACACCCGATACGGACCCTCCATGTGGGCTCGAGTTTGCCCAGCTTTTCTGCTCGGCTTACTTCGTTGTTTCTCAAGACGAGATCTCCCACTTGAAATTGAAGCTTTTTCACCCTTTGGTTATAATACCGGGCTACTTGCTCCTTATACTTGGCTGCTTTTATGCACGCCAATTCTCTTCTTCTTCGGCGAGATCTAGTTCTGCTCTCAGTCCGTCCGTCATTCATTTCTGAGGAGAAATTTAGAGTTCGGGGACTGGGTACGCCGATCTCCACCGGAATTACGGCTTCAGTGCCGTTACACCAGACTATACGGAGTTTCACCGTTGGAGGTTTTGGGTTGTAGTTCGGTAGGACCATAGGACTTGAGGGAGATTTTCTACCCATTGTCCTTTGGCTTGTTCTAACCGAGCCTTTAACCCTTTCACCAGAATCCGGTTCGTTACTTCCGTTTGTCCGTTTGCTTGGGGATGGGAGACCGAAGTGAACCGCTGTTGAATGTTCAGCTCTTGGCACCAATTCTTGAACGTCTTGTCGGTGAACTGAGTCCCATTATCCGAGATGAGGATGTGGGGAATGCCAAATCGGCACACTATGTTCTTCCAGACGAAGTCCAATGCCTTTGAGCTCGTTATCGTAGCTAATGGTTCAGCCTCCACCCACTTCGTGAAGTAGTCCACAGCAACGATAAGGAATTTCATTTGCCGAGGAGCTTGAGGAAGTGGTCCCACTATGTCTATGCCCCATTGCATGAAAGGCCAAGGGCCTTTGCATAGTGTATAGATCGGTCTGCGGCATCCTTGGGACATTTGCATGAATTTGGCACTTCGTACACTTCTTGACGAGCTGCACTGCCTCTTGTACCATGGTTGGCCAATAATATCCCCATCTCAGAACTTTTTTAGCTAAAGCTCTGGCTCCGATGTGGCTACCGCACGATCCTTCATGAACTTCTCTGAGGATGTAGTCCGTCTCTTCTGGTCCTACGCACCGCAATAACGGCTGGAGGTAAGACTTTCTAAAGAGGACTCCTTCATGAAGTTCGTACCGAAGTGCTCGGCACGTGATCTTCCGAGCTTCTCTCTTATCCTCGGGCAATTGTCCTTGATTTAGATACTGCGAGATCGGCGTCATCCAGTTCGGCGAGCTGGATACTGAATGTACCTCGGCTTCATCAATGCTTCGATGCATTAATTCTTCTACCTTTGAGCTCGGATCTGAGGCCAACTTACTTAAGGTATCTGCTCGGCTATTTTCCGCTCTGGGAATGCGGATTATCCGAAAATAGGAGAAACTTCGGCTGATGCTTTGCGCTTTGTCCAAATACTTCTTCATTCTCTCGTCACGAGCTTCACTTGCACCCAACATGTGATTTACTATGACTTGTGAATCACAATGGACTTTGAGAGATTTGACGAGCAGACTTTGCGCTAACTGGAGTCCGG
>NW_024599453.1:0-43733 GCF_004379255.2 Salvia splendens | reverse complement strand
CTGCCCTCATCTCAACATCCTTCTACCCGCCCGTCTACTACTCCTTCATGTGCTATCCTTTCTTCTGCAATCTCTACATGGGGTTCATTACTCTACTAGGAATAGGCACAGTCCTGGCATCCCTTCTCCCCAGTGTTCCAAACCCCTGAATACCGCACCTTCCGAGCATCCCTCTTCTTCGGGATGGGTTTCTCTGGTGCAGCCCCCATCTTACACAAGCTAATCCTGTTCTGGCACCAGCCAGAGGCGCTCCACACAACAGGATACGAAGTTTTGATGGGGCTATTTTATGGCGTAGGAGCACTGGTGTATGCAATGAGAATCCCGGAGAGATGGATGCCGGGGAAGTTTGACCTTGCCGGGCACAGTCACCAACTCTTCCATTTCTTGTTGTAGCCGGAGCTTATACGCATTATCGTGCCGGACTTGTGTATCTTAGGTGGAGAGACCTGCAAGGATGCTGAGAATTGTTAAGAGTAAGTGTAGGTGGTAAATATTTCCATTCAGTGGTAGCTTATATTGCCATCTTTGTGATGTTGTGCACAAAATAATTGGACTAAAATGCTTCAACAAGAAACTACTAGTAGTATTACTACTGCACTGTAGTATTAAATCCCATTTCGTATTAATGTTTTTTAAGTGACGTGCAATACTCAAAAAACGATCTAAGTTTTTCTTGTGCACATATATAAAACTATACATATACTCAAAATAATGTTATATAACCGCCCGCAGTTTTATTACATTTAAAGTAATTGCAAATTCGAACATGATTAGCTAAAAAATATAATATTGAAAAAAAATAGAATACGTGAAAAAACAGTCTTTGAAAAATATACTAGTAACTCAAAAGTATAAGTGAAAAATGGAAAAGATATTGTATAGTTACATAAATCAATAATATTAAACTGATTTATAATTACGAGCAATATAAAACAAAAACTATATTGTGTTAAATAGCATTCAGTTAAAGGAAAGCAGAGGAAGAGAAAAGTTGACCATACTTGATGACAAAACAATGGATCCTACTTCAGTCAGATATTCAACCGTAATAGTGTCATGTCAGTAATTATAATCCATCAATTTTTATAATTCATCAGTTTTTATAATCCATTTCCAATTCACTTCTACTATCCTTCTTTCAGTTGAATCTCATGTTATTTTTACTCATCCATTATTCAATGACAAATTCAGTCATCTTCTCTTTTTTACACCATCTTTCAATTTTTCATCCATTTCACATTTATATACTCTAATTAACTTAAATATGCAATTTAATTAATTAATATGTTAATTAAATTACTAAAATAATTAGATTAGCATTCTAAAAATGAATTATCATCTAAAAACAGCAAAACAGTGAGTTGAGTTTTGCACTACTCCACAACCTCTAAATATCCAAAACACATGCCAAAATGCTATCGTTGAGAGTCGAACTCAAGACCTCCCGCTAAAGATATTATTTTGAGCGCAATGCGTCGTCATTTTCATTCCCGTGATGATTTGGGGTAAGCCTATTTTGAGTTACCTATCGTATGAAGTTCTTTCGCTCTCATCTCTATATTAATTGCTGTCTACCAATATTTCCATCTTTCCCTTTCCATGGAATTATTATCTCCCATGTAAATTTTTGCAGCGTTCTATAATTATTAATTATAGTTTCGAGTAATATCATCACCAACAACCCCACGCCAAATTTCTGTTACCTTCTCGTCCTTTATGCAATTTCATTATCAAGATAATATACAAAAATATTTTCATCCGTTTCACTCCTCATTTGTGCATACTAGTACTACCGTTTAAAATATGTATTCCCTCCGTTCCATAGTAATAAAGTCATTTTGTCATTTTGGTATGTTCCATAATAATAGAGTCATTTCCTTTTTTATTAAAAGTCAATACATTTTTCCACACATGCTCTACTCTCTCTTACTGTATTCTCCCTTCATCTCTCTACCTTTTTCATTTTCTACTTTACTCTCCATTTACTTAACTCACATAACACGGTTTTTCTTAATCTCCGTGCCGAAAAGAAACTCCTCCATTACTATGGAACGGAGGGAGTAAAAAAGAAGAAAACTTTGCTGTTAATTTCACGCGCATAAATCACATAAAAAAGAGAGATCATGTTATTCATTTGGTTGTATGTGACAAACAAAAAAATTTAACATTGTTTAGCTAACTAAACATCCATCACATTCCGGCCTTCCCTTTGGATCGAGCCACCACCTCGACCATGTCCCGTTGGTGAAGAACAACACCATCCACACATTGGAGCCGATAGGCCGCCAACGACTAAAGGCAATCGATGATAACCACCAACAATAGCCATGAGGGTCGATCGCACAGAGTCAATTGGGGATACAATGTCACGCGGTATTTCTATTAATTGAAGTCGTCGAGCGTTTTGTTCTTGACTAAACAATCAAAATTTACCCAATTTCTAATTTTTACAACATTTTATCCTATATAGAGACATAGGGCATCTCCCGGTCAATTTTTTACAACAGAATGTTGGTAAGTTGGCGATTCACGGGAGAATAAAATCAATTGTACAACTATATACTAATTAAGGTCATCCGCAACTTGTCATCCCTTAAATTATTATTCATGAACCCCACTGTACTTTTTTACTCCATCTTTTAACTAAGAGACGGAACCTGCACCACTCTATCTCTTATCCGTAACTTAAATTACTATTCATTTAATTTCATTTTTTATTTTTATTTCCAACAAATTCAATTAATAAAAACACATTTCATTAAATAAAATAAATTACAACATTACATTCTTAAAACAATAAAACAAAACATAATTAAAAATTCTAAAAAATAAAAAATACATAATTTAATTTCTTCTGCCATTTTTGCCCAAATGTGCTCCATTAGATCATCTGGAGTTGGGCGTGGGCGGTAGAGTCACGTGTCCTTGCCCGAATAGACAACCGTTCTTGTATAGACGGGTGCACTCCACTTCGAGGCGGACTACTTGCGGTTGAGCTTCCGGGGGCTTCAGGATCCATTAGATCGATTAAATTTGGGGGAAGAATAAAAGAGATGATTTCAGATGAAAATTGGAGAGGAAAGAGATATGATTTGAGAGGATTAGATGTGTGTTGGTGTGTGAAATGATGATGAAATAAGAGTATTTATAGAGTAAAAAAATATAAAATAAAAAAAGGAAAACGGTCGAAAATGGTAATATTACCGTTTTCAAATTTTAAATTTTTTTTATTAAATTGGAATTTAAAAAAAATAAATTATTGCGTCAGCGTGACGAAACCCACTCGCGGGTCGGCGAGTGGGCGTCACGCATGGCCCCAGAGCGCGCCACGTCGCGGGAGCGTGGCGAGACGTCTCGGCGTGACGGGGGATCCGGCGGGATGGTGACGGGACGAGACGCTGCAACGCGTCCCGCGCTCGTCTCGTCACGGAGGGACGGGACTCGTGCCACCCGCGTAACGCGTTGCGGGTGGCCTAAGAGCATCCACTATAGCCCCGGAGGGGGCGACGCCGGGGCGACCTATTGTGAGCGGGACGTCCGCCCCAAGTCGGACGAAAAAATGGGGGCGGACGAGGCGTTGGCGATTACGGGGCGAGGACGCGGCGGTGGGGGATAGGCGCGCCGGTCTATAGTTAGGCGGCGGTCGGCGCGCCTATCCGAGGCGGACGTCCGATTTAAAAAAAAATTCCAAAAATTAACCCTATAAAAACCACTCCTCCACCATCCATTTACACCATTTTCACACACTCTCCCTTCATTCACTATCTACACTTTCACTCTCTAAAAATGCACGGTGGAGACGACGAATCACCCGGCTCTCACGAATGGGGATATGGCGGCAATCCTTCCCAGCCTCTGGGATATGGCGGCTATTCGTCTTAGCCGTCGGGATATGGCGGCTATCCTTCTCAGCTGTCGGGATATGGCGGCTCTTCGTCCCAGCCATGGAGTTGGAGTCAATCTCCCCCGCCGTGGGCATCGAGTCCAACTCCTCCACCATCTCAGCCGTGGAGGTCTTCTCCCACGCCCCAACCTTTGCCGAGGAATCTAAGCCGCTCGGCGTTTGGAGATTACAGACTCAACCTCGACGCCCTTAACCATCCGCGTCCGGAGACCCCTTTCCAATCCAGCAGCATTCCTTTCACTGGCGAAGATCAATACGCACTGGATACGATGTTCGGTCTGCTCAGTTCTGGCGTACCGGATATGCCCGTTGCGACGATAGTCGGGGGGTCCGAAGGGGCTGGCTCGGGCAGTGGCGGTGGAGGCGGCGGCCATCGCAGTGTCGGTGGCGGCTCGGGCAATGTCAGCGGCGCTGGCGGATCGGGCAGCGGCGTCGACTCCGGTGGTGGCGGTTCAGGCAGCGGCTCAGTGGAAGCCGGAAACAGACGGGGTGTCCACTACACCAAAGCGGAGTCCATTGCTTTGTCGAGGGCGTGGGATGCCGCCACATCCGACCCCATAGTGGGCACCGATCAGACCGAGGTGAGCTTTTGGAAGCGCGTCCTGTTGGCGTACAACGAGTTCAAACCTCGCGGCGCCAGAGATCGTGACGCGGAACAGCTCCGCAAGAAGTGGTCTAGGATTTTGCCGGCCACCAGGCAGTTCGCGGGCATATACCAGAACAACCTGCTCCACTCGGAGAGTGGCCGAAGCGAAGCTGACGTGAAGGCACTGTCGATGGGCCAATACAACACGGAGGGTTGGCCGAAGTTCACAATGTGGGAGGAGTATCTTGTTCTCGAGGACTCTCCGAAATTCAAGGTCATCTGTGAGCAAGAGCAGGCTCCGGCGCCGAAGCGGACAAGACACAACATTGCCAGGGACTACAGCAGCGGCAGCGGCTCGCAATCGTTCGACCTGAACGAAGAGCAAGCCGAAGAGCCTTCCGCTACGCACTCTAGGCGCGCCCGCCCTCCGGGGGAATATGCCTCTATCCGACGCGCTAGAAAAGCTGGAGGTTCCTCCCGCCGATCGTCGGCAGCGTCTGGATCGCGCGCCCCGCAGCCAGCGCCTATACCGCCGCCAATGGTCCCTATTGCTAGCGAGGTCTTGAGGGATAACGTATATGTGCAGCTGATGCACGAAATGCATGAAGTCTGCAGCAAATACGAGGCCGCAACCGACCCGTTCATCAAGAATATATACTCCGACCTCATACGTCGGATCCAGCGCCGTCTACGCTTGGCTGATGAGGGTCCTGGGGCAGTAGCGGCCGACGACAATGAGGGACACGGAGAAGACGAAGAAGAGGAGGAGAAATCGGACTCCGCCACCGATTAGACGGTGGCGGCGTTTTTTATATGTATTTTGTTTTAAATGTTCGTTGTATAATTTTACCTTTGCCAATACAACAAATATTCGGGCTATTAGAAGTGTCCGTTTTATAATTATTTCAATTCAGCTCATTTTAAAACTAAACGAAAAAATTAAAATGAAAATTGGTTATAAAATTTCGGGCTATTAGAAGTGTCCGCCTAAAATGGTGGAAATAAAAATTTGGGGTTGTGGACAAAAAAATTGAGACTATGGATAAAAAAGGGGCGGGGCTATGCGGGACGTCCGCCTATAGTGGAGTCTCTAAGAGCATCTCCAATGGCGGACGTCCGGTCGGACATCCGTTCGGACGTCGCGACGGGCGACCGGGACGTCCGCCATTGTGGCGTTTAGGGTCGGATACGGACGTCCCGTGAGGACGACGGGTGTCCTCGGACGTCCCTGCGACGGGCGGGCGGACGTCCGCCACTGTGGCAAGGGTCGGACGTCCCACTCGGATGTCCGAATTTTTTTTTAAACTCTATATATACGGCTCGTTGAACTTCATTTCATTTGCACCACTTGTTGTTAACAAGTTTCTCTCTTCTTTTACTACAAATTTCATTTCTACTTTTAATGGAGAACGATAGTAACTCCCCGGCCACGAGCGAGTCGCAGACTCCGGCGTTTCCCATCGACCTGGAGGGAAACGTCAGCGGAAATGCGACAACGGTTCCGGCAATGGGACAGATGGGTGGAATGGGTGGGATGATGTCCCCTTATATGTACAATTGGATGGGACAGATGGGTGGTATGGGTGGTATGATGCCCAGGGCAGCCGGGATGGGGGGCATGACCCCAAATATGATGATGCCGGGGATGAGGATGGGGGGCATGACCCCAAATATGATGGGGATGGGTGGGATGATGCAGGGGATGATGCCGGGGATGATGCATGTGAGAGGGGGTGGCAGGGGCCCTGAACCACTAGCGGACGATGTCTATCGGCCGGTTGTGGATACGCAGTCTACTGATACCCCTTCCACTTATGTTCCGGATACTCAGTTCACCGGCATAGAAACTTTCTCTTTTGAGGAGTTGGGGATATCTCCAGTCAGGCAGACGCCCGATGATGTGGGCGGGGGCAGGGGGAAGGGACGTGGCAAGGGCAAGGGGAAAGCCCCAGGGTCTTCCTCACGAACGGTGGCAGAGGAGGAGGATGAGGAGGAGACGGGAAAGAGGACGATCTGGAGCCAGTGGGAAAACGTCGCGCTTGCGAAGGCTTGGGTTGCAATAGTCGAGGATCCCTATGTCGGTGCCAACCAGCATATTGACAGACTGTGGCATCAGATTGCTGAAGCCTACTACACACACAAACCGGCTGGGGCGAAGCGTCGCGTTCCCGAACAGTGCCGAAAACAGTGGGAGCGGTTGAGGCCTAAGCTTAGTCGATTTGCTGGCCTCTACCAAAACAACCTCCGCCAGGCAAGCAGCGGTATGTCCGAGGAGGATGTCCGGAACCGTGCCTTTGCTCAGTACCCTGACAGAGCCTTGAAACTCAAACAATTCGACCAGTGGGAGGCCTTTCTCATGGTGAAGGATTCCCCAAAGTTTTGTGGGGGAGTCGAATCGGGCTGGGCGAAGCGGACGAAGATCAACGCTTCCGGTGAATACAGCAGCAGTGCTGGTTCGCACGAGCTCCCGGAAGCCGACGAAGTGTCCCCGCTACCGCAATCAGACTCTCGCCGTCGTCGTCGCCCGGTTGGGCAAAAGGCTGCGCAGCGGAGGGCTAGGGGAACCAGCAGCGGTAGCAGGTCGTTCGAGGTCGAATCGGAGGCCCCTGCTCCCCAAGAAGATATCGACCGCCTCGCCCGCGCGCAGTTAATGACAAGCTTGGTCCGGACCATGCATAGGTGGCATAGCACGACCGATCCGCTGTACAAGAGGATGCTGAAGGATGTCATCGATGGATGTCGGCGCGATTTGGGGATGCCCCCCATTGGAGATGATGGCGCCGAGATTAGCGGAGGGGACGACGGGGGTGGCACGGGCGACGGGGGCGGCACGGGCGACGGTGACGGCACGGGCGACGGGGGCGGCGCGAAGTGAGCCGGGGATGTTGGATTATGTATTTTTCTTTTTTTGAATGACTATGTATTTTGCTTTTTTTCTAACTATGTTTTTTTTATGTTTTATGAATATGTATTTTTGCCCGTATTTTGCTTTCCCGTATTCCGTGTCAAAATTATATTTCCGTTTTTACGTAATTAAATTATTGTGATTTTTTTATTGCGGGATGTCCTAGTGGGAAGGGCGGATTGTGCAGGGGATGTCCTAGTGACGTGACAGTGGGATGGGAAGTCCTAGTGACGTGGCAGGAGGTGTTTTTGGGATGTCCTAGTGGATGTCCTAGTGGGATGTCCGCCCACTGGAGATGCTCTAAAGATTTGATCATAAAAGCTGCTGCAACTACTACTACGCTAGCTATTGCGGTGAAAAAGGTAGAATGAAATTGTAGAGTAAATCACGACGCTTGTCGGTGCTCCAAGCTAACGTATCAGGCGCAGACCCGAATACCCGGCCCCATTAACCCGTACTTTTACGACCACCTTTCTCCACAACCATAAAACCACCTTCAACCACCACTCCTCCCGCCGCTCCTCCTCCCATCATCACCCAAAAATGGACCAATCCCACTTCGAAATGCCGAAGCGCCCCAAAACGGCGTCGTTCATCTCCGACTCCTACCGCCTCGCCGCCGGCTCTCTCGTCGCTTTCATGGTCGTCTGGACCATCTGGTCTTCCTTCCCCCCAACCCCAATTCTCACTCTTCCCGCCGCCAAAATATCCACCGCCGCTGCCCCCGACCTGAGCTACGCCTCGCCGGAGTGAAACTTCTACGACGACCCGAAGCTGAGCTACGCAATCGGGTCGGCGCCGGTGAGAAAATGGGACGAGAAGCGGCGGGAGTGGTTCCGGCAGCACCCGAGCTTCGGGGCCGGGTCGGCGACCCGGATCGTGATGGTGACCGGGTCGCAGTCGGAGCCGTGCAAGAACCCGGGCGGCGACCACCTCCTCCTGAAGCTGTTCAAGAACAAGGTGGACTACTGCCGGCGCCACGGCATCGACATCTTCTACAACAACGCCCTCCTCCACCCTCAAATGTTCTCCTTCTGGGCCAAGACCGCCGCCGTCCTCGCCGCCATGCTGGCCCACCCGGAGGCGGAGTGGATCTGGTGGGTCGACTCCGACGCCGCCTTCACCGACATGGACTTTCTCCCGCCGCTCCCCCGCTACAAGGACTTCAACATGGTCGTCCACGGCTGGCCTCTCCTCCTCCAGCAGAGGCACACGTGGACGGGCATCAACGCCGGCGTCTTCCTCATCAGGAATTGCCAGTGGGGGCTTGACTTGCTCCACGTGTGGGCCAGCATGGGCCCACAATCCCCCGACTACGATAAATGGGGGAAAATCCTCAGCTCCGTCTTCAAAGACAAGATCTTCCCGGAATCCGACGACCAATCCGGTTTAATCTATTTGTATTTAAAGGAAAAAGAAAAATGGGGTAACAAAATCTTCGTGGAGGGAGAGTACTATTTCGAAGGGTACTGGCTCGAAATTGTAGGGAATTTCGACAATATCACGGCGAGGTATGATAAGATTGAGAGGAATGTGGGGGCGCTGCGGCGGAGGCACGCGGAGAAGGTGAGCGAGGGCTATGCTAGGGTGTGGGAGGAGCAGCTGAAGGGGAGCTGGAGGAGGCCGTTCGTCACGCACTTCACGGGGTGCCAGCCGTGCAGTGGGGCCCACAACCAGATGTATTCCGGCGAGAGCTGCTTTGATGCGATTACAAGGGCGCTTACGTTTGCGGATAATCAGGTGCTTAGGAATTATGGGTTCGTGCACCCGGATTTAGAGGATCCCTCCACTGTCAAGCCGCTTCCTTTTGATTATCCTGCTTGATTAAAGTTTTTCCCACCAATTTTTCTTTCTTTTTTTTAACTTATCAATCTTTACTAGAAAAATGTACTAATCAATGTTTTAAAAACCGGACCGGCCAGCGAACCGGCGTCGTCACTGGTTCACTGGTTCAACCGGTTCACTGGTCGAACCATTGGTTGAACCGTAATACTGTTTATACATATATATTTATTTATTTAGTTATAAATAATAAAATTTAATTAAATGTTTTATCAATAAATATTATAGTATTATACTTTTAATTGTATTATTATAGAAAACAAGTCTTATATTAGTATATTAGAATATTTAATGACGTTAAGTTTGAATACAATAATAAACTATAATACACAATATTAAAAACTAGTATTAAAGTCTATGTATAATTATAAACTCCTATATTGTAAAATATAGTGATTGTAAAAATATAATTAAAATATAAGAAATATATTATAATTAACAATTTCTTAAAAGAATATAGAATTAAAATGAATTATCTTAAAAGAATACAAAACTAATATGAATTATTAGTTTTGGTGGAAAAAGAATTTCAGATTTAATGTATAAGGATAATTAATGTTCATAATATTTCAAAATGATCATGTGGTGGAGTGGTAAAGAAGTTGATATTTAGAGATGAGGTCATGTGTTCAAGTCTTAGCAACAACAAATTTTAAAAAAAAAAAATTTTGAAAAATTGAACAAATTTAAAAAAAAAATTTTGGAAAATTGAAAAACCGGTTTCCGGTTCGCGGTTGGACCGGTCCGACCGGCCGGTTCCACCGGTTCGCGGCGGTTCAATGTGCTAGTGGTTTTTAGGGGTGAACCGGACCGGACTGCCTACCGGTTCGCGGTTGAACCGGTCGAACCGGCTGGTCCGGTCCGGTTTTTAAAACATTGGTACTAATGGTTATATGGAATATATATCTTGTGAGACGTATATAAGTAATTAAAGCTAAACTTGAATGCCTTTACCAGTCTGTGCCGGTTTGAAACAGTCTTCATCATTTAATGGAATAAGTAGTTATTTCAATCAAATGCAAAATATGTGCTTTTTTATAGTATAGTACTTTGTTCTAGACTCATAATAAAATTGATTTGGTGTAACATTTTCAAATATCTAGATGGAAATTGGAATATATTTGGAGGAAGAACTATTGGCGATGGCAATTCGATTGAGAAGATTGTTCTATGTTGCCAACTTCTCCAAACTTTTTGCAATTAGTCTTATATGCTTATTGACGCACGTGCTTTTTTTTTATGCAGACACACACACACACACACACACGTAGGCGATGTATACATCTCCAAATATATCATAACCATTAGAGCATCCGCAATGGCGGACGTCAACGCGGAATTCCCACGGATGTGCCGGAATTCCGTGGCGGACGTCCGCCATTGTGCATACCGGGTGCGGATACGAAATTCCGAGGAGGACGTAGCAGGTCCGCGGAGTTTAGCGGAATTCCGCGCGGAATTCCGTCCTGACGTCCGCCATTGCGTGGACTGTCACGGAATTCCGCACGGAATTCCAGTGTGTTGCATTAAATGTTTTTTTTCTATAAATACATCCCGTTGAACTTCATTTCATTCACACCACTTGTTTTAACGAGTATCTCTCTCTCTCTAAATACCTTTGTTTCGAATCATCAATGGAGCACCACAATAGCGATTCTTCTTCCGCCTCGAGCGATTCACCGGCACTGCATTTTCCGATCGGCAGGAGTACGCAATTTTCCCAGTCGATGTCCCAAATTCTGGGGATGCTGCCCCAATCTCAAATGCCATCGGGCATGATGCCGGGGTACTACAACATGTACCCACAGTGGTATGGGATGATGCCCCAGATGCAGGGGGTGATGCCCCAGATGCCGGGGATGATGATGCCCGGGATGATGCAAGGATCGCCTGGCGCTTCGGGGGAGTTGGTCGGGGGTCCCCCAATCGCCGGTGGACAACGTCTATCGGCCCTTTATGGACTTACTGTCGACGGACAATCCGATGAGTTCTCCTCTCGAGACTCAGTTCACTGGCATCGACACGTTCTCGTTCGAGGAGTTGGGGCTTTCTCCGATCCGGGAGACTCCGCCGGCGCCAGAGAGGAGGGGGAGGACAGGGCGAGGGAGGAGAAGGGGACGGGGCGTCCCAGTGTACGCTGCTGACGTGGGGGAGGGATCCAGCCAGTCCAAGAGGACCATCTGGAGCTCGGACGAGTGCGTCGCGCTCGCGAGGCGTGGATCAGTGCGGTTGAGGATCCATACGTCGGGGGCGAACTAGCACATCGACCGGATGTGGTGGCGCCGCGCATTAGCCAGAGCTACCTCCAGTTCAAACCGCCAACGGGGAAGGCCCACAACTCGGAGCAATGCCAGAAACAGTGGGATCGGTTGAAGAAGCCGCTCAGCTGATTTTCCGGCATTTACACAAACAACCTCCGCTCTGCAACCAGCGGCATGTCCGCCGAGGATGTGAAGCTGCTGTCTCACCAGCAGTTCCCCAACTCCGAAAAGGGCTTCGGGGAATTCAAATATTGGGAGGTGTATCTCGCGGTGCAGGATTCGCCAAGTTCACTACGGGTGTGGAATCCGGCTGGCCGAAGCGGACGAGGATCAGCACATCCGGAGAGTACAGCAGTAGTGTTGGTTCCGCTGAACCCTCCCCCGCTGATGCAGAGTTCCCCACTCCCACATCTTCGGCCCGCCGCCGTTGCCCGATTGGGAAAAGGTCCGCGGCGCGTTTGTCGAGGGGAAGTCCCAGCGGATCCGCCAGGCTCAATCGGCCGCACCCACCCAAAACGATCCGGATCCCGAGAACCCCTCCTCTGCCCGCATCGCCGCACATGACGCATTGTTACGTGGGATGCAGGAATGGCGCCAAGCGACCGACTCCCACTACAAGCGGAAGCTTAGACCACTCCTCAACAGTATGCGCCGCGACTTGGGGTTCGACGCGATGTCAGATAGCGGCGGCGGGGACGGCGAGGGAACCGACGGTGGGGAATCCGAGGAGTGAGGAGCTGGTTTTTATTTAAAAAATAATGTACTTTTTTTTAATCAAGTATGTTTTTTTTAAATAAAGTGGTTGAATTTTCTCTGTATTCGTGTTGAAATTTTTAATTCCGGAAAGTGTTTAATTTGTTAATTTGTGAATTTTGTTTGTTGTGGGAATTCCGTCGGGAATTCCGCAGGGAATTCCACCACTGTGCAGTGGAAATTCCGTATGACGTGCAGAGTAGTGGGAAGTCCTTATGACGTGGCAGGAGGTGTTTTTGGGATTCCGCCGGGACATCCGCAATGGCGAATGTCCCGGCGGACGTCGGACCGGCGTGCCAGACGTCCGCGCTGGACGTCCGCCATTAAGCAGCATGCATACGGATACGAACATCCGCTGCGGACACCGGAGTTCCGCGGCTTTCCGGGACGTCCTTCGGGATGTCCGCCATTGCATTGACACGACTGACGTCCCGACGAACTTCCTGATTTTTTATTTTTTTTGTGGATGTCCGTCGGGATGTCCTTGGGGATATCCGTCATTGTGTAGTGGGATGTCCTTATGACGTGGCAGAAGGTGTTTTTGGGAAGTCCGTCGGGATGTCCGCAGGGACATCCGTCCCATTGTGGATGCTCTTAGAAAAAACATTTTACTACCCAATAAACCCATTTTTTTCTTATTTGGCGGCTTATATTTTCAAAATCATCATTTTACTTTTGATTTACACATTTTGTGTACATAAAATGACTTAGTAATAGTTAAAAAAAACACACAAATCTCTATCTGCCTTCTTTCATACAGTAAGTAAACTAGGTGTTTTCATTTCTATATTAATTTTTTCAATATGAATTGTATTGATTTCTAGTGTTGGTTAAGAATTTAAGATAAAGTGCCTTTGTATAATTTCTTCAATTTTAGTAATTGTGTTGATTTCCAGTGTATAATGAGCAGTGATTAATAAATATTTATGAGGAATTATGTCGTCCGTATTTATTAGGTACATGTGATATGCAGGTGGTGCGCCCCCATCCCCTGCTCGATTAATTCTATGTTTTGTAAATGTTGGACCTCGGCTTACATTCGTACCACATCTTATATGGAGTCTAGAAGTTAAATAGTAGTAGTAGTAACTCAACTCGGTCATAAATTTTGGGAAAATAATGGCATTGTCTCCAGGTTCTCAAAACAATGTCGTTCATTTAAACACCTGGTATGTCCATAAATAGTAGGAAATGATCGATTTAAGGGAGGTGGATAAAATCTAAGTAAGCACTTGCATAAGTTATTACTAATACTCCATTTGTTTCATAAAAATACTAGTATATCTTGAGATAAACGGGTTTTAATTGCATAATTGTTAAAGTAGGAAAGCTATAAAAAGGGAAAAAGTGATTGAATAGTTGTTCATGGAAATAAAGCTCACTTCATTAGAGGGAAAAAGTTACTACAAAAAATAGAAATACCTATTTTTATAAGACGGAACAAAATGACAAAATTAGTCTTTTTTTATGGGACGAATTAAATTTCATTAGGCCATCTTCAACTATTACATCATTCGCGAATACATTTTTCAGTAAATATCATACTATTAACTAAGTGATTTAACTCCAATTATTTAGTCAAAACTCAAATTCAAAATAACATTATCTACTCACTTTTTATACCTTTTTGCGATCATAACTATACTTTTTTAAAACTAAATTCCTATTGACCTCACAACACTTTATCAAAAATATTTAAATAATAATAATAATATCTACGTATTAATATATTTATATACACTATTAAATTAAAATTACACAATTTAAAAATTAAATTATACTACTATTAAACATGCTATAATAACATAAACTAAAATTTAAACGAATTTAAAGATACTTCAATTACGTAAACATACATTATTTATAGTTTGTAATTTATTTATCTGTCTTCTTTTTTATAGTAATACTCTGGCTCGTGCTTTCTTTTTATATATATTTTAATTTTAATTATTAATATTACTTCAACTATTATTCTCTAAATTTTATATATATTAAGTAAATTCGGAAAATTAAACAAATGACATTAATTATTACATTAAATCAAGTAATTAATTTCATTAATCAAATCTATTTCAATATACTACTTTCTTTATTTCTCTTCCGCCCTTTTCTCATTGTGAAAAATATACAACGAATTGAGTTATAAAGTAATAAATCAAAATTTGAAAACGTATTGGATTTGTAATAGTACAAATCTAAAAATGAATTTTTACTTGTCAAAAATTTAAAACGGAATGAATTGGAGTACTATTCACTTGTCCCATTTTCGATTTTGTGATGGTAGGGGAGATGGCTTAGATACTAAATATTCAGTATTATATGCAATGTAAAGTTGTTTTACCGATCATGTAAAGCATGTGAACTAAGGTTTCATGATGATTATGTATGTTGTTTTCTGCCTCTTACTTTTCAATCTGTCACCTTTCAATTGTGCATGCCAAATTAAAGCTGAAATTAATGCGTGTATACTTAAATTTTGTTCTTGCATGCTAACAAATTTAATCAAACCGCATGATTAGCGCAGCGGATATTCAAACACGAATCTCATAACTTTTTATTCAACCGCACTCTCTTTTTCTGTCGATTACTTTGTTATTTCTGTTAAAGTAAGTGCACTCAATAACTCTACTATCACTAAGTAAAAATATGAGATATTCCCACTTTAAAAATAGCCCAGCAATGTAAAATAAATATTGAAATCATCTCAAGAATTAGACTTGAATAATTTTATTCTATTACATTAAATTATTTGTTTGACTGATTCCTATAGTATTTATGGTATATAAATAAATAGCAATTAATTTATTTAATTCTTGATCTTTTCCCTTCAGTGTTTGATTCTTCTCGATTGCTTGATTTTGATTGATTTATCCAATACTATGTTTAATAAAAGAAATATGCGTTTTGTACAATGGTTTAAGCTCAAGATTCGGAATAATTTATCAAAATCCCTAGCCATCCTCTCGCAATTGGACATTTTTCAGATAAGCGTTTGCCAATTTTAGGTTATTATATTTTATGAGCTAACTCTAGCTAATCATATTTTACAAATATGATTCATATTGGCTAATTTTATACCCTTAACCTAATTTTACTTATATATTGGCAACGATAATCAAGATTAATGTTATTATAATTGAAATTTACGGTCTTTTAATAGTATTTTAGGACTTATATATTTACCGTTTAAAAATTGACGGAATTGTTAGTGTATGACCAATTGTGATCTAAGTTGAAATGTTTAGGATGCAAAAATTCAAAAGATAAAGTATAGGACCAAGTCCAAAATCATAAAATAGACATATGTTCAGGACCAGTTTTGGCATGTACTCATTTTAGGTACTTATTTTATGAATAATCACCATTATATTAATATTATAGCAATTAATTTTAGACTTTTCAAAAGATTTCTAAAAGATGTAAAGAAAAGCAAACCGACATGTATGAAACGAAATAAAATTGCGTTTCATTCTTGTTATAACCGAAGTATATTCTCTTGTGCTCTTTGGCACATAAGAGTGAATCATCCAATTTTTATTTTTTGTCAGTCCATCAATAATTATCTTATTTTATTTTTATTGCTAAATGGACACCTTATTCAATTCACATTTTATTATAAAACTAATATATAAAAGCAGGATCCACCTCTCACTTATTTTTTCTATCCACTTTTTTATAAAGTCAAACATTATTTTAAAACCCAAGTCGGTTAAATATGAGACATTTATTCATGGACGGGAGAGTATTAAACAAGTAAAAATTTAGTAGTATGGACTAACTGATCATATTAGCATATGATATGTCTAGCCAATCCAATTAGAGTTACTAACTCTGACAAATGTAGCTATTTCCAAAATGCAACAATTGGGAATTCAAATATCAATGTACTTTTGTATGCTCTAAACAAAATTAAGCAGATTATATGACATCAACAAGAGTCAAGAGTGTGATCCAGGTCCAAGTTTACACACTGTTTGGGTGAAGACAAAGCAAAACCATAAAACAGTGAAATAAATGTATACAACTTTAATCTTTCTATTACTTCACTGCTGAAATCTCCGATTCCCTTTCACACCCCTGATTGTGAATCCCATCCTATGTTACCCAAATACAAAACCAGAAATTGAAGTAGATTAACTGCAAAATGGTGGTAGTACTATGTAGATGCAGTAATTAATCAGTAAAACGGCAGAGGCGTAACAATGGAAACATTCCCCAAATCAGGATGCACAAAGCCATAATTCCTCAAGACTTGATTATCCGCAAAATTAAGAGCCCTCTCCATCCCCACCGTACACGAATCCCCTTCATACGCCTCATTATGCTCCCCACTACACGGCTGACACCCCGTGAAATGCGTCACAAACGGCCACCTCTCTTTCTCGTCCGCCGCCTCCCCCTCCCCCTCCACCTCCGCATGCCGCCTCCCCACCTCCCCCTTCCTCCCCATCTCCTCAAACCTCCCCACTATCCCAATCCAATACCCATGCAGCGAATACCCATTCTCCACGTATATCTTCTCCCTCCACCTCCTCCCCCCTTCACCAGCAAATACACCAGCGCCGACTGATCATCCGAATTCGGAAACGCCTTATCCTTGAGCGTCTCCCGCAACGTCTCCCCCCATCTCACAAACCTCGGGCTCTTCGGCCCCATCTCCCCCCACGTGTCCAGAAACTCCATCGACCACTGACAATTCCTAATCAGAAACACCCCGCGTTCAGCGACACCCAGCTCTTCTTCTTGTAGATCATGTCCTCCCACCGTGCACCACCATGTTGTGATCCTTATACTCTCTAAAGGCACCTTAAAATCCATGTTTGTGAAGATCGCGTCGGAGTCCACCCAGAACAGCCACTCCGCCTCCGGGTGCGCCACCATCGCCGCCCGGATCACCGGGATCTTCGCCCAGTACGACCGCATCTTCGGGTGGAGAAAAGCGTTGTTGTAAAAAATCCCGTAGCCGTTGATCCTGCAATAATCGACCTTGTTTTTGAAGAATCGGAGTAGGAAATGGTCTCCAGATGGATTGGAGCATGGGGAGGATTGGGAGCCGGTGATGACGAATATCCGATTCTCCGATTGGGAGAATTGGGGGTGCTGCTTGAACCATGCGCCTCTTTTTTCGTCCCAGTCTGTGATGGGGTTGTCAGTGGTGTATGACGTGTCCGGGTCGTCGTAGAACGTCGGACCCTTCGATTCGGCGGGGGGCGGGTCGGATCGGGGGTAGAGGAGGCGGAGCCATGGATCGGCGAAGGTTAGCATTGGGATGAAGAGGAGAAGTGATGCGGCTGCTGTCACGCATGTTTTGAAGCAATTTGAAGGTTTTTTTTGGATGGGTTTCGCCATTTCACACTATATGGAATATATGGGATATGGCTATGTTAAATCTTTTCTTTTTATTTTATGGGGAATGTGTTTCTATTTTTGGTGAAAATTATTTAAAGGGAATTGAATTTTGTGAAATGCAAATCTAATGTTTCCGGAAGAGGATGTGATGTGTGTGCATTTAATTTACAAGTATTTCTAATTTGTATGCACTCGTTAGGATTTAAGATTTTAACGCCATAATTCAAGGGGAAGTTTTTTTAGTCTTAGTCTTGATTCTTGAAAATGACAATGGAATTTGATTGTTTATTTCCACTTTTGATGGTGAGAAAAGTCATGATAGCGGAGATTTGAAGAAGGAAATAGTAACTAACTATTCATTACTCCTATTTATTTGATGAGTGAAATAATTATATAATAATATTTTTCCATCTTTTCTTTTCCATCATATTGAAATTTTGCAATGAAGAGAACGTTCTTTTAATGAAAATTTGGCGTATGTCCATTTCTGTTTTTTTTTTTGGTATAGAAGAAATAAATGCTATTTTCTTGCCTATTTGCATCAGTCAATGAGATTATTAATGGTGGTTCGTTTTATTGCTTTGCCTGCTTCTTATGCCAGAGGTGCAAAGATTCTTAAGGAGTTGTGGGCTTTTTCTACAAAGTAGAGGGAGCCCTTCACGATTCCGGCCCATGGGCTTATTGCTGAGAAAATATGCAACAAAAGTCACTATGAAATTGTTTTTATGGAAGTAGTAGTAAAATAATGTCTCTCTATTTTCGTTAATGTCTCTTTATTATATTTATGGTAAATAACTATGAGTATAATAATAAAAATTTTATTAATACTATTATTATTATTATTATTATTATTATTATTATTATTATTATTATTATTATTATTATTATTATTATATTATTATTATTATTATTATTATTATTATTATTATATTATCAATTAATAACTTAAGACAATTATAATATATTATTTAAATATAATTTTAAAATCAGGTTCAATAATAATAATAATAATTAATAATAATAATAATTGCTATTGTAATACTTAATAAATATTTAAGAAAATATAAATGTAATTATTAAAACTATGAATCAAAAAAATTATAGTGATTATTATTATGATCTTGAATAGTTACTACACGTATTATGAGAATCTTAATGTAATTTTAAATTATGGTTTATATAATTAGTTATAATCATAATTATTTTATCAATTAGATATTTAATTTGAAAAAATCTTATAAACTATTATGTTAATTAGTCAATTATATTTAATGGATAATATAAATTCAAAATCCTAAACACTTTCCTTAATATTTTTAAATAA
This sequence comes from Salvia splendens, assembly GCF_004379255.2. Taxonomy (NCBI): domain Eukaryota; kingdom Viridiplantae; phylum Streptophyta; class Magnoliopsida; order Lamiales; family Lamiaceae; genus Salvia; species Salvia splendens. Next base: position 24,806 of record NW_024599453.1, on the reverse strand, counting down.
TGAATAAGTAATCTATCAAATATCATATTTCTAGGAATTATATAATAAGAAATCATAATCCTCAATACTAATTAGTACAACTCTTTTGACAAACAAACGAACCCTTTTACCATTCCTAAAGAATTGTTAATTGGATATACTAAATTCCTTACATAGTTAACACGATTTTTACCATTCCAAAACCGTTTTTACAAATTTTAAAACAGAATCAGTTCACTTTCTTACACTAACAAACTTTTACCACCACAACGACTTTTCTCTACACATAAAACGACGTCGTTTTAGCTTTAGAAAACGACATCATTTTATGAATATTCGGCGATCTTCACGTCAGCTTTTAGGCTTGCCACGTAAGCTTAGTATATGTATGCTTTAATTCTATGTTCATTGAATTCAGTAATTCTCATGGTATGATGAATTGATCACAGATAAAATAAGAGGCCGATCGGAGTTGATCATTATGTCTAAAAGGAAGATGCGATGCGATGCACCTTTCTAAAACCAAAAAATAACTCAACTCAAGAAAAGACTATGATATGTTGGAAAGCGAAAAAGGAATCAATATCATCATTACTTCTCATTTTCAGCTTTAACCAAGATTACTAATTGGTTTAAATTTTTAGTTTAATTAGCCTGCAATACAAAGACTCACGAAATCCACAAACGATCCATGAATATAATTGCATGGACTCTAAAATTCATTGTGTTAGAAGATTAAGGTTAAAAATAATTCCTACTACAAATCAGGAGTAATTCAGAAAATTAGTCACACATACTTAACCGATGAGGTTTATGTGGTGATACTTCTTTGATCGAATATAAGTTTAGTTAATGTCACAACTCATAGTGATGGCCAATATAAGTATTTCCACTATTACATTATATTTTGCAGTTAGATATCAAGTTATACGCAAAGATAACATATAGTATCTGCTTGATTTAAAAGGTGGTAAGGATTAGAATAATTCTTTTGACAAGTTCTTCTTCTCCCATCATCTTTGTATTTGGTGACCAACAAATAACACTCTGTCCTATTGTAAATTTCTTAAATGCCTAGCTTCCTAAGAACCTCCCATGAATTACAATTAAGTGGCAATAAAATATTAAACCCCAAACCGAAAGGACCACCCAAATTAATTAATCAATTAATCACTTAATTTCATAATCATGTCTTTACAGGAGCGAACGTGCATTTCTATATTACTATCTATATAGTACTACTCTTTAGCAATATTAAAATAATTAATAAAGCCTTGACACCTTTTATTTTTCCTTGTTTTTCATTCCCTCTTGGCTGTGATCCATACTTGCTTTCACTTTGAATATCAAATGTCTACACATGAACACATATTGCCAATTTAAGCCTTTTAAGAAAAATATAGACTAATCTAATCAATAAAAGTAACATACATTGGTGCCAACAAAACAACAAACATGGCATTTACATGAAATACAAATCAACATTATTATCATAAACAGACATAAAAAAAAATGATCATGGGAGAAGCTTAAGTGTAGACGAATGTGCATAAGTTTTATTCCTGTGGTAGACAAATTCTCCCAGCAAACCCATTCTATCATCCTCCTCATTAATCCTTCCATGAGCAACCGTCTTGCTCCGCCTCAATCCTCCCGCTCTGGCCGGGGCAGCGGCCGGAGTGAGCCTCATGAGGTCCCGCAGTTGCTCGTCTGCACTTCTGAAGCCCGAGTTAACGCTCGCGCTTCTGGGCAGACTAGCAATGTGCGGGGTCGGGCACCCCATGGCATTGCCGTATGTCACGCAGCCGCCGCCCGTCGCTGCGAGGCTCTGCATGTAGAGGTCCCGGGCCCGGGCCAGGGCCCGGAACGGGCATTTGATGTAGCGGACGAATTTGCTCTGCGCTCCCACCCTTTTGGATCTCATCTGGAATGAAGCTAATTTGAAGAGTAATGTGTTGTGGTATTTATATAAATGTTGGTTGAGAATAATTTATTAGTACTGTACAACATTATGATGCGATTTGGAAAGTGAGACGTTGCGGGTTGTGAGGCTCTTTTGGCGGTGTGGACCAAGAAGAGCACATGGAAGGATGCCATCCATGTAATGTTTTGATTATTCATTGTTGGTAAAAGTGGTGGACTTTTTCGGAAATTGTGATTGGTTTTTTAAAATTGCTATCTCTATTCCTACCTTTGTGTTGCAGCAGGCAGCAAGAGTGCCATATTTGAGGACTCTTGCTTCAATATAGTAAGTATTAAGGGAAGGGCAACAGCTCATTTCTGGAGTAATTGGTATAAAGTTTCTTGCCCCAACTGCAACTCAAGAGGTCATGCTTTTTTTTACAGGTTTTTCTACACCTTGATATGTAGTAGTAGTTCCTTTCTGGAATTATTGATCCCTGCATAATGAAGCCGTTCATGATATTAGTGCAATTTTTGTAATTATTCTGTTTTATTTTTACTATAAATAGCAAATAGACGAAAAGTCCAAAATATAGAGAATACAAACAAAAAAAACACTACCAAAATCAGGCCAAAGAAAAAACACCATACCAGAAGTTATGCATTGCACCTTATTCTCTTATTATTCCTTGCACACGTCCACTCCCTAATTTCGCCCAAATTATCAAACAAATAGCTACACGAGAATGCAAAATCTGGGCACCATCCTTTCGCCTAAATTCCAAGGTGCCAAAATAATCTTTTTTTCCCAAACTCCCTATTGGTTTCGACATCTTGGAACACAATCTTGTTTTGTATGACCCTGATAGCCCACGAGACAACGCAAAACATGAAAATCTAAATTTTCTCATCAAATCCTCTAAGGTGGTGTTTGGTTTCCTAGATAAAATATTATCGAGATATAGTCTAGGATTGAGTTGTGAGATTATTTTAGTTGAAGGAAGTAAGCTATGATTAATTTTCCCATGATTATTCATCTAGGATTGAGTTATGGGGTTGAATCCTATGAACCAAACACACTATATATTTAATCCCAAGATACAATATTGGGATTAAAAAATACGTGATTGGCTCTTTGGATAGGCAAAAAGAGATACCCTATGTATCGTTTATAACAGTAGTACCATAGGATGCTAGAATGCCCACATATGAAGAATAGATGATATCTCCTGTTCTTCTTCATAGTACTATTTCTTAAGACTAGTGCAAGACATATTTCACTTAGAGCATCCGCATCGGTGCTCTTGCCGACGGCAAGAGCACAAGCAACCGACGTGGCATGCTCTGGTTGGCCGTTGGTTTATCATTTATTATTATTTTTTATAGAAAAATTCAAAAAAATCCAAAAATTTAGATTTAATAAAAAAAATATTTCTCCACTTTCAATAAAATATATCTATTTTTTCCACAGTTTTAATTTATTTTTTCTTTTTTTTTACCCCAAAATTCACACTTTCATCTATAAATACCCCCGTTTCAAACACAAAAAATCACACTACACCAAACAACTCTCTCAATCTCAATTTTTAGAATTTTAATTATGTAATTTTAATTTTTAAGATTTTAATTATGTACTTTTTGATTTTTTTAGTAATTTGTAGTAGTATCGAATATTTTTAATGTATTTTAATATTGTGAAAATGTTTTTAGTAATTGAAGTGTTTAAATTGAATAATAGGGCCCACCACATCCATGCTGTTGCCTAAGAACATGGATGTGAATGCTCTAATAGGCTCTTTTCTGATAGATTTAGATACGGTAGACATGACACATTTAACATATAGTAATAGGCTCGAGTAATGATATTTTACATCTATGAGTTCGTAAGTACTCAAAGATGATTAAATTGGACAGATAATGGACAATCAAATCAGAATGCAATAGCATACACCAGTAGAATTATGCGGTGCTTTTAGACTTAACTTGATGAGACGACAAATAACTTTGCACAATCACACTATTAAAAGCCTACAACAAAGACGACAGTATTATAAGCCCACAAAACAAGAGATACATTGACGTATCCGGGCAAAGTTGAAATTTTAGTTATTTAAATTCCAACTTTGAATGGTGTTCAGGATTTAAATTATGTTAATTTTTTTTGTTGCAATAATATAATTTTGGAAATTTATTACTATGGTTTTTAAATTCTAATGAATTTTGCTATTTTAACTAAATCACATTGAATAAAACAAGTGATTGATAATAGATGATATTGTTTAATTAGTATCACACGAATTAAAAATATTTCCTTCGTAACACGATAGTTGAGTCGTATTTTAATTAGGACTGTCTCACTATATTCAGCCCGTTTCATTTATGACAAAAATCAATACATTTATCTATCAACCATGAAGAAATAATAGATAATAGTTATACCAAGGTCCAACCCAACAAGACTGCACATCGGTCTTGCCCACTCGGATTGCAGACTAATCTGAATTATAATTTTATCGGGTTGAAAATTTTTAAACTCAATCCTCTAATTTTAACGGGCTATTCGGATAGCTCATGGATTGTGAACTACACTAACATCCCTAACGACTAACGTTAATGTTAAATAAGGTCTACCTGGTAACAATAAAACCGCACGTGTGCTGTGTGCAGCATTTGAAATTAAAGCAACAAATTTTGCAGGAACTTCTATACCTTACTGTACTGTACAAGAAATAGACAAAACGAATGTAAACACGAAAATAAACACACGATTGAAAAAAAAAATAAAAAAACAGGTGGTCATAAAAAAATAATTTAACTACAGATCTCATAAGAAATTGTTGAATTTGTTTCTCATATATTCAATCTGAACTTGGTTACAATGTCATGATTTTTTGAATTCTTGCGGTAGGGAATGCTTCTAGACGACTAGTTATAAATCGGCTCTGTTGCAATTGTCATCCATTTATTCTCTTTTAGTCAATTTTATACATTGGTATTAGGAAATATGCGCACTACAAAAATTTCATTAACAAATTTAAAAGGGATGCCAGTTTAAATCCAAATTCATGGATTAATTTAAATAGCCCGATAGTTCGATAGGGTTATTACTAAAAATTTATTAGCTTGTGATAATATACTTAATAGTGAAAATTTTGGATTTAGAGATGGCAGAAAATATCATGTATGTCTGAAGTTTTTGTAGAATGACGGAAAATATTTAATACTAGTACACAACAATCTCATATGCAATGCATATTATAGATTGTTGTGTACGAAATAAGATACATCTAGAATAATACTCATTTCATTCCATTATAACTTATAAGAGATGGATTTATTTTGGGTACAAGATTAAAGAAATGATATTTATTGTGTTAAGTGGAGAAAGAATAAAATTGAGAATAAAAATATAAATTGATCACTTATAGCGTGATAAAGAAAAAAATATCAATCACTAATCACGAGATAGTTGGAGTATTAGTTATGAAAATAATAATATAACTACAAAACTTAGGCATAATCGATACTTACCCTTGTGATAATATAAGTGGCAGAAAAGTAGAATTTAGAAATAATCGAAAAGATCATGCATGTATGAAGCTTCCACAATTGAAAAAAAAAACAAACGAGTTTACATGTAAGGCATATTATAGATTGTTGTGAATTAAATAAAAATAATATTATAATAATACTCCCCCGCCCTTAATAATTGTCCACTTTAATTCTGGAACAAATTTTAAGAAATGTAAAAAAAATCTGTATAAAAAATTAGTGGAATACAGGTTATACTTTTATTCCCTCACAAATCCCGTAAAATCAGTATGAAGGCATTAATCTATATACTGATCAACTGAATCTGTATATTGATTCATATTGAATCTGATCTGTACTTACTGTATCTTGATCTATTGAAAAATTTTCAATTTAAAATTTTAAAATTTTAATTATTACTATTATTATTGGAGTATATGTGTATCAGTGTATGTATATGAAAAATTGAGAGGAATGATGATACGACGAATGAGAGATATAGTTAGAGGTAGGCCTGCCAAAATGGATATCGGGTATCCAATACCCGATATCTAAACCCCGAAAATGGATACCCGATATCTAAACCCGAAAAAGTCGGGTAATTGGATACCCGAAATTTGAAAAATCGAGTTTCGGATCGGGTATTGAGAACTTTGAATTTTTAGATATCGGGTTACCCGATATCCGAGTGGGTATACCCGATTTTTTTAAATATTAATAAATAATATATTTATTCTAATTTCCGTAGGTAATAGCGGCTGATCATGTGAGGATATTCTTACTTATTTACAATCCCAAGTACCCAACTGTCCGCTTTATATTCTAATTTCTAACTGCTCATAGTCATAGGGTTTTAAAATAATGTATTAATTCTAACTTTTAAAAAATTTAAGTAATTAAATATTAGGATAATTGTGATGGGTAACTTATGAATTTTGTATTTTTAAAAGTTTGTAGTTATTTTCTCTTAAATATTTCTTCAAGTTTGTATTAATGCGAATTACATGTTTGTATTTATAAAAGTTATATATAATACTTTAAAAAAGTCAAAATCGAAATTGAAATTGGGACTGAATACTCGAAATCAAAATCGGATCAAGTATCGGATACTAGATTTTGGGAAATTCGGGATCGGGTATCCGAAATTTTCGGATCGGGTATCCGCCGATACCCAATTTGGCAGGCCTAGTTAGAGGGATGACGAGAGACTTGTGGTGGATGCACTAATAATATCCCATAAAGTGTATGCCCCCACAAGGCCACAACCATATATATATAGTAACTATATAGATAACGTGGGTGCTTACATAATACTACGTCTGGTTCATACTTGAAGCAAGCAACCAACCATAGACCATCAATAATATAACAAATAAAGTAGAAGTTTTCACCTACAGTTTCAAATTAATTAAAAGATATAGTACAAAAAAAATTAATTCAATTATTGTCATCATGAAATATCGGATCTTAAACTAGAAATTCAAAATGCATACGCACACATATATCAATTCTAAAACCGGTTTAATTTAGACCTTAATTATTGTTTATTGACAAAGTTAATACTGAATTAATTTGAGGCTACTAGGCCAGATCGAAGAAGTCCTACTTGCAGCCGCCACCCAATAAAATATTCATAAAAATACTCCAAAATGTCACCAAAATTAAGAGAATCAAAGTTTTTTTATCAAGCAACAGTGGATATTCTTCTTACCACTCATCTATCTTTTAACTAAGCACACTTCTGTTTAATTCAAGATCTGTCGATGTTTGGAGTTGAACTTTTCTGGTAAAAAACAATACTATTTCACCCTAATTTGGTAATATTATATGTTGATTTATTATATCAGCATTGAGAGAAGAGATGAATCACATAAACTTAATCCGATGATTTTTATATAAGAGATATTACAATCGAGTTGAATTGTTTCCGGTCAACATTTTCCCGTGACTCAAACCATTTTTGATCATGGCCCCGGCGGCTTGTCCACAAAAACTCAACCGTTATTCTGAAATAAATGCAACGTTTACAACATTACAAGAATCAATGCTACAATAATCGAGGCCTTTTTTTCAATCCTTTAATTTGGTCAAACTTGACCACCCATGATGTAACGCCCCATGCCGCCGACGCTCACGACAAACCAAATTTGCATTTGCCTTTGCATTCTCAATTTATTGTAGGTCTATTTCAATTTTCCCTCCTATTTGGAATCACAATTCCTCAATTTTTGCATTATTTCACTATATATACACCTTCACAACTCTAGTGCTTTTCGCATTGCTTTTACTATATCCGAAACATAAACTTATCTGAAAATACGCATTTCCATATATGGATACGTATTCATACTCAGTAACTTCATCTCCATCTTCTTATTCAAATTCATCTAACACTTCAACTCACTTCACTTCTCGCAAAGAAAGGAACACCCAGCCGCCGCCGTATCTTTCGGCTCTCCATTCCGTTCGCAGACTTCCGGTGATCAAGAAAAAGCCTATTGCCCCGATGCCGGCGACCCCTCCAAAAATCTACAAGGTGGAGCCCGTCGATTTCAGGGATGTTGTTCAGAGGCTCACGGCGGCGCCGGAGTTCCAGAAGGTGGCGCCGCCGCCGCTTATGTTTGATGGCGGCTCAACGTCATCCCCTTCGGGCCTTGGATGGAACTCTTTTCTCATTAGAGAAAGCACTTCTTTAGATTTTTTTAATACTCCTACTATATGAATAAATTATTTTTGTATTGTCTAATTATAACTTACGAGGATGCATGATTTGAAAGCGTCCATGTCTTTCACGTATACTTCATTTCATTTTAAACCATCTCTCTCACAATAAGAGTCACATTTTACCATTATAGTAAGAGTCACATTTCATTTTTACCATAAATGATAAGTTCTTATTCGCCATTGATTTAAGTAATTGGATTAGTTAGGTTTCAGAATGCATGTAGCATACTTTGTATTCAACTATATTCTCCCCTGTCAATCTGGATTTATTTCGATTACTACAAAAAAGATTGGAGGAACCAGCAAATCACGAATGATAATCACTGAGTCCGTCTGCCAGTGGATACCCGTGGTCCAACAAAAAAAATGAAGACCAACTAGCTAGGTCCAACAAAAAAAATGAAGACCAATTAGCTAAAAATCTGTTGCAAGAACTTTTTTATTATCAAGTAAAAGTCAAGGGAAATGATATGTGGCCACATTATGGCCAGGCTGGTCATAATAAGGCATTATGGTCATTATATGTAAGAAACAGATCAGAGAAATTAATAACTGTTTAATGCTTATGTACTTTTACTAAACAACCCTTTACCAATATTAGAATTCTTCAATGCACTTTTTGGAAATGACGTGAAAGATTGAAACGGCAAAATGGAGATATAAAGTTAGTTTAATTTCAAATTCTAACTTATCATAATTTATTTATTTTAGATACTTTCATACTAACATTTAAAATTAACTTATTATATATTAATGATATAGTTATGTGTATACTTATTAGTATGAAAATTGTAATATCTTTACAATACACTACCTCGTTTTATAAAAATATACCAGTTTACCATTTTTGGTCGTCCACTAAAATTAATCAATTTCTAAATTTACAAAGTTTTAAACTTTGTCATACTATTAATAATGTAGACTCTACAATCTACAAGCATTTCTTCTCTCTTCCTTTACCAATTATATATTTAAAATTCGTATAATACACAACTATGCCTATTTTTAGTTGACGGAGATCGTACAATTTTTAATTAACACGGTACAAAACAAATTACTAAAAAGTCAAAAAAATATAAACGCATTTTTCCAATCTCTCTTGCCATATTAACTAAAACAAAACAAAAATAAAACATCAAGAGAACCACACTTTTCCTCTTATTAATCTCTCTTGGCATAAGTAGTTTTGTATTAAGCAAAAATACATGTCAAAATATTAGAGGGTACAATGTACTTTATATATTTGATGCTATTTCGGTGAATTCGTCGCCTTATTTAAAAAATTTATTTATGTTTAACATTAAGTTTTTATCCACTTCAGATTTTTTTAAATTATGTGTATGGATATGATATAGTGACAGGGAGTACATTATTTCGTGATAATATTTTTTTAATGTTTCACTGTAATATTTAGTTGTTTAAATGAATTAAAAGAGTTTATTAATTCAATATAAGATTAATTGAAACATTCAATTTTTCAAAACATTAATTAAACTTTATAATTCCAAATTTATACAATGAAAGATCAATCGATAAAAATAATTAGAATGCAATTATTTTTTGTGAGAATGAGAGATAACATTACCATGCTAGATTGCTAGTAGTATCATATGTGGGTATCATATATGAACACCATTCTCATTTAGTCCATCGTAAAATTATTCTTTCATTTTAATTCTTTAAAATCACCATCAACTCATTAATTTTACAAGTTACTTAGAAATCAAATTTTAATTCTCTATCATTTTAAAAAGAAATAGTAATCAAAGAAATTCAATTTTTAATTTGTAGCATTACATTTCCTTATTAATAAGCATTTGTGAACAATACCATATTTTAACAAATTATTAATTATTACTACTTCAAATTTTAATTATAAAGATGTGTTTTGGTTAAAATTAAATTATTTCATTAGAATCGATATTTAAACAGTACTCCCTCCGTCCATGAATAATATATAGACTCAATTTGACGTGCCACAAATTTAAAGAAATGTGATAGAAAAAGATAGTGGAATGTGAATGCATATTAGTTTAATAATAAAATGCTAAAGTTAGTGGAATATGAGCTTAATTACTAAAACATAGTAAAAAAATAAAATGAGACATTTATTGGTGTACGGATAAAAATGACAAAATGGAAAGATTATTAGTGGACGGAGGGAGTAGTATAATTAAAATTTAACTATTTTTATATCAATATATTGTTATATTTTTACATGTATTGACAAGTTATTTAAATAACAGGGATAGTTATTTTATAATTTTATTAGTTTAAATTAATAAGTGAAGTTAAACATAAAAAATCGCTAATAATATAATTTAAGTATTAGGAGCAGGATTATATTATGACTTCAAAATTAATTATACATATTAATAACCTAAATAATTTTCAGTGCCTCATTTTGAATTAATAAGATATAGTATTTGTTCGACTACAATTAGTATTGTTAAAACTGAACAAAATAGTTAAATTAAGTAACGTAACTAAAGTGTAAGGTTTAATTTTTTTCAAATAACTATAATAACAGAAAAACTATTTTTTTCCCTCATGCGATCTATTAATTTTCTGGTCGAAGTCGAAAATGGAGAATTTAGTTGAAGTCCGAATTATCAGATTGTTGGTTAGATACAAATGCATTTTTATATGAAAATACAAAAACAATATTAAGATGGAGTATCATATATTTAAGGGTATATTAGTCTTTAAAATATTGATACTTTTTAGATGCACTAACTTCATTGATTTAGCATTAATTGTATAATATTTTATTATTTTTTTAATTTTATGGCTGGTCATATTATGGCTGTTTAACATCACCCTAAAATTAAAGGGAAAACATGACAATCAACTGCACCTTAGTTTCCTCCCAATATCAACAACTAAAGCTTTGAATCCAAACATAACGACTTACAGATTATAAAGCATTTTTCCGTAAAGAGAAATAATTTGGTTGAGAAGCCAAGCTTCATTTAGAAGCCTTATGTACAAAGCATTATCGTTATAAAACCTTGATGCATGAAAACATGACGATGAATCTATTCACAGCACAATAATACAGGATTACATGATCAATCAAGAGACAATAATGTCATCAACATCAAGCCAGTCATTCGATTCCTTGTCCTTGTCGTTGTGCTTCGCATCAACATCCTTGGACGAGCTTTTTCCCAACTGAACCCAATCTCGTGAATCTTTATCAGAACTATCATTTGACTTTCTGTAACTTGTAGGGACATCTGCATCGTCATCCTCAAGATCACTAAATGATACGTCGTCATCATTCTCGATGGGAATAGTCTTTCCCACAGCATCACCAGTTTCTGTTTCTTCCTTTTGTTAGGAATTTTGTGATGATAACAACGAGTGATGGTACATCGGAACCGAGCGTGGAGTGTGCAACACATGATCAAGAAGAAAGAGTTCAAGATTTAGTTGTGCAACGGCTACAGCGGCAGTTGCAACTGCATGAGGTGATGCGATTCCTATAAATGCTCATGCAAGCCGCATAGATCAGTGAGAGAATATCTCCAGGTTCTGAGAGAAGAAACGAGAGAGAGAAATCAGCTGAGAGATCATAACAACAATCAATAGCTAGAGAGAGAGATACACACTATCTTTGTGAGGAACTAGCTTGTATAGTCTTCGGTTTGATGTGAGTTCATATGCGAAGAGAGAGTAGCTTGTTCTTGAGTGTGTGATCTTGTTGTATGATTGTAGTTCTTGATCGTGATTGAAGTAAATCGATCCGTTACTCTCCCGTGGATGTAGGCTTACGCCGAACCACGTTAAATCTCTCGTGTTCTTGTTTCCGTTTCGACTTTGCTCCGATCTCGATTCCCAACAAGTGGCGCCGTCTGTGGGAAGGAGGAGAATCGTTGGAAGAAGTCGGAGATGAAGAACGAAGGGAGATGCTGAAAGTAGCGTCTCGAATGCAGCGGTTTTGGAGAAGGAGATTGAGTTCTTGATCACGTCAGTTGAAGGGGACGACGGTGTGGTCAGTTTTGGTTCGTGCAGCTTTGAGCGATATTGTTGAGAAGTTTTCTGCATTGGCGATTCATTGTGGAGAGAGCTCGAAGGTTCATCGATCAAGAAAGAGGGAAGTTCTTGGTGATCGTTGGTGTAGCTCGCTCAATGATCGTTGCTCATACTGATGATCCATAATGGGATCGAGTATGGCGATATGCAACTCATTTCCGAAGCCTATGATGATGTTGATGGATATTGAAGGCCATGAGAGCCTTGATGAGATGATGCTTCAGAGGCAGACGACGATGGTGAGACATCTTGGATGGTGCAAAGATGGTGTTCGACGAAATGCCTGAAAGAGAAGTAAATTGACGAATGCCTGTGAGAGAAAAGGTATGCTGGAACACTGATTGCTTGGATGCCGAGAAGGGCGTTGGATTTAGTGGCTGACACCAAGCTCGGCAGTTCGGCACCAAGCTCAGCAGTTCGGCACCAAGCTCAGCAGTTCGGCACCAAGCTCGGCAGTTCGGTACCAAGCTCGGCAGTTCGGTACTAAGCTCGGCAGTTCGGCAGTTCGGCACCAAGCTCGGCAATTCGAGCAGAGCGTGTTCGACGAAATGTCTGAGAGAAGTTTTTAGTCAGTGAGCTGTTTTCAGTTGTTGAGTCTCCGAGGTTGAGCTTCTTGGTGAAGTGAGGAGATCGGGGATAAGGCCAGACATCATCACGTACAACACGCCGATCAATGGATGCTCGCGGGAATGCGATCTGGAGGAGGCTGTGAAGCCTTGTTTGTTGAATTGTCCGTGAGAGAGGTGCAACAGCCGTGTCATCCTAAGCGGTGAAGGTGGCATAATCTTGACAGAAATTTGGTTATCACTTATGAGAGATGTGTGATATCTCTAGGGATCAGCAACTCCAATTCTGAATCGGGGAAGATTCAGATTAGGTGGAGGTTTTGTCGTCCGGTGGAGGCGATCGTCCGGTGGGGGCGTTGTGGCTGATCAAGGAAGTGATAAAGGAGGATCTGGGTATGATTCTCGGAGTCAGGATGCTGACAATAATAGTCAAGATTGGCGCTACTCGGACATGAGATCAACAAAGAACAAAGTGATCGAAAGATGTGTTGTATCATCTCAAAAGGTGGAGGATTGTTAGGAATTTTGTGATGATAACAACGAGTGATGGTACATCGGAACCGAGCGTGGAGTGTGCAACACATGATCAAGAAGAAAGAGTTCAAGATTTAGTTGTGCAACGGCTACAGCGGCAGTTGCAACTGCATGAGGTGATGCGATTCCTATAAATGCTCATGCAAGCCGCATAGATCAGTGAGAGAATATCTCCAGGTTCTGAGAGAAGAAACGAGAGAGAGAAATCAGCTGAGAGATCATAACAACAATCAATAGCTAGAGAGAGAGATACACACTATCTTTGTGAGGAACTAGCTTGTATAGTCTTCGGTTTGATGTGAGTTCATATGCGAAGAGAGAGTAGCTTGTTCTTGAGTGTGTGATCTTGTTGTATGATTGTAGTTCTTGATCGTGATTGAAGTAAATCGATCCGTTACTCTCCCGTGGATGTAGGCTTACGCCGAACCACGTTAAATCTCTCGTGTTCTTGTTTCCGTTTCGACTTTGCTCCGATCTCGATTTCCAACACCTTTAACCAGTCATCTGCATCATCTTCATCCTTGTCTCCGGAAACATCCAAAGAGCTAGATCCCGAATGCTGATCTTTACCTTGCTCGTCAGGCTTTTCTTCAGTGACAGTCTTGTCAACAATTTGGATTCGAGTACTGCCTGCTGAGGATGCAACTGTTTTAGTATCTGGAGCTGTTGAAGTCCCAGTGTTCACTATAGATGCCTTTTCAGATACAGTTTCAGGGAATGGCGCCAAAAGGGGCTCTTCATAGTGAGAAGAATCAGTCTCCTCTGGCTTCAAAGAAATTTTCCCAGGTAAGTTTTCAGTATTAGTTGAATTTCGCTTCTTCAATTCAGGTGTCAATAGGGCCCTGGCTTCCAGAATCTGCATGGTGGTGGTAATGGAGTGTTGGATATATTTGAAGCTTAGACAGTGAATTAATAAGTACAGCATGGTAATGCATTTGGTAACAGGGTCATATACATTCCAATAACTTCAAAAAACTAACTGTTTTAGTTCAACTCCATGCATCTATCTAAACATTATAATACACTACACAAGTCCAGCTAATTCAGTGACAGAAAACAGAAGTGGTGTGTTACAGTGAAAATAAATGCATTAAGAACAGAAGGTTATCGAGAATTTGTGACAGATCTCAATCAATGGACTTCTATCATGTTAGAGTTTAATAAATGCAAACTTGCCTTACAGGAAACTTTTAGACATCTGTGGATTAGTCAAAAAATAATACTACCTCCGTCCCACAATAAGAGTCACATTTTGCCATTTTGGTCCGTCCCACAATAAGTCACATTTCACTTTTACCATAAATGGTAAGTAGGTTCCACATTCCACTAACTTCACTCACATTCTATTATAAACCCAATATAAAAAAGTGGACCCCATATTCCGCTAACTTTTTCAACTCACTATTCTTTACATTTCTTAAAACTCGTGCTCACACCAAATGTGACTCATATTGTGGGACAGAGGTAGTACTACTATTATGAATTATAAAATACAGTATATACCTTGAATTCGCACTACCAAGCATATGTACATAGCTAACCAATATGAGGCTGAGAATAAGTTAATCACAAGAAGTTGAAAACAAAGAGCTAGAAACGAGCAGAAGCTGGATATGTGGAAAGAGAACTGAAGCTGCAAAGTAATACGAAACGAGTAAACTACAAAATCAGGTTGAATTAGGAGGGAAACAATATCACTAAAACATGTTAATTGGGTTTACAAACATGAGCAATGCACATTTTCTAGTCCAATGGCAACCAAGTGTATGAAGTACAGAGATAATACACCAAGTAGGCTCTTTTGCTATTAATTTAGTTTTTATGCTGTTTGAAAAACTATCAGTTACCTACTTAGTGAAATTTGGCTGTAAGATCTACAAAATTAACCAAGGCACAAGGCACTTAGGTTCTGATGAAATTCGACCTTTACTCATTTATTTATCATTATCATATGCTGCGCAAGCCCTAGCATACCCCCCACCCCGTCCCACCAAATATTATTTCTCAGCATGCAGTGAACTGAATGAGCTGAAACAAACAACCATATGGTGGAATATTTGGTCATGACCGAACAAGTCAACTACCCAACTCAAAAGTCTGCAAGATAAACGTATGCCCAATTATCATGGATAACACACAAATACATTTAAGTATTTCCTTGTGCACCACTGACTTGTAAATGTCTCTATTGGGTGGATTTGCCCTGCACCTTGATGGGTGACAGGTGTATAATGCAATAACTTTAAAGTAATAACAGAAGTACATATCAGTAAAAAAATTCTCTGTTTCCTTCTCACAAAACTATCCATCCAGTTTCATTTTAAGTTTTAACTAAACTTATCATGTATGCATAGAAAATAAACTACTTGCTCTTCGGTTTCATGATGTGAAATGTTTAAAAGTACAAAGAACAAGAATGAAGGGTCTGATAGACGATTGCAGTAATGATGAAAAAGAACCTGTGGTGTTGACAGAAGTACAGCATCATTCTTATCCAGTCTAGGGTGAACAAGCACAAAGTAAATCTTCCAAAAACAGCTTTCAGTCATGTATCCAGGGCAGAGCTCAATCCTTAGTGCAGCTAACCTTGGGGCAAATCGTTCAACTGCTAAAGCATGTTCTTGTTGGGCATCCGACAAATCAAAATCTGGCAGATAAAAGAAAAATAGCGAGTCAAACAAATCTCACATGCAAATCTAACTGCCCAAGAATATTGAAATTTCATGCCACCAATCTCCAATTTACCATATAAGAAAAAACTTCAAGGATTTCATAGTTTAGGTCCAAATATTATATTAATATTGCAATTGCATGCCACCATATAACGATTAACAAAACTAGAAGATTTCATACTTCAGGAAATTCATTCACAAATCCTGATATGCCAAGTGACTACCTTGCTAGAGAGTATAGAAATCTATAATAATTTTGCCGTAACAAAGACAGGTAATAATTGAATTGGATGAAACTATTATTCACAATAAGAAAATGGTTCTGCATGGTCCAGCAAAGGTTGCAATTAAGCCAGGTATTCCCAAAGCTTGATTTCCAGCACTTACTCTAAGGAACGCCTAATTAAATGTGAGCAATGATATTTGGGCAAACTGTAACCTTTCCAAGATTGGCTAAACTTGATTATTGATAAGACTGTGTTTTACATAGTGATGCATTTTCATTTAACCATTGATAGTAGAATCTTGTTATAAGACCTAGGAAGGGGAATTAAACTAGCTCATTAAGATGATGAATGACATTAATTAGTGGAACTATAGTGGAAAAGATTTAAGCAATTATTTTTACATTTAAATCACATCTCGTTGTTATACTACAAAGTTCAGAGTAGTGTCCAGTTGAACATAACTAACTGTCAAGTATGAGCTTACCAAGGCCAGAATTATTTGAGTTTGAGCTAGCCAAAACTCAACAACTAAGACCAGTTCAGATCCTTACATATCATTTTCACATTAAGCTCAAATCAGACATAAACAGCTTTGAAGTTTGATAAACTGTTGTCAATGCAATGCATCGTGATCCAAAATATCACAGAGTATCCAAGTTATTAGTTACGCCTTTTCCATGGTATTCATACCAGCACAGGAATTCCCCAATCACTCCTTAGTCAAGAACTTAAGATAAGCAATCAGCCATAATAAAGTACCAACAACTCTCAATCACAGATAGACA
This sequence comes from Salvia splendens, assembly GCF_004379255.2. Classification (NCBI taxonomy): domain Eukaryota; kingdom Viridiplantae; phylum Streptophyta; class Magnoliopsida; order Lamiales; family Lamiaceae; genus Salvia; species Salvia splendens. Next base: position 7,848 of record NW_024599453.1, on the reverse strand, counting down.
CATATAGCATTGTCTAGTGAGTAACCGAAATTCCATTCATAAAAGCAGAAGAGGACCAAAAAGAGTCTTTGTGAAGTAAACATCAACTGCATCTATAATAGATTTCCACATACCTGGCAAGCTTCATCAGCTGTAGCATTGATCAAAAACCTATTAACCTATAGAATGTGCATTAAGAGAGGGGGAAAAGGTATAAGCAATGTTCAACGTACCGTCATCATCTTCATCATCTGGAGGTAATGGGAAATCCATCCAAGTCTCCGGATGCATAGCGACGTCACGCGCGAAAGCCACCACTTCCTCAGTAACACCAATAGCAGTTCCATCCCCCAAGGAACCGATGACATCCTGCTTCTCTCTGTCATCATCCAATTGCAGGAAATTCGAAGCCAATTTAGTGATTTCAGAAACATTGATATTGTTAGACAGCCGCGAAATCCCGCTTTTAAACTTGCCCCCAATCTCCGCGAAATCATCTCGGATCTTCAACATCGGATCCTGCTCCGAATCCAGTAAATCGTCGCCGGTCTTCACCTCAGCTTGCGGAGGAGGGGCCAGGAATGAAGCTACGCCCCAAAACTGGCGGGTTAGGGTTTTACTGATCTCCGAGAGATCCTCTTTGACGCCGCGAGACGGCGTCGTAGGTGAGGACACCTCGTCGTCATCGGATCCAGAGTTATCGGGCAGCTTAGCTTCGGGCTGCGTAGCATCGTCACCGTCACCGTGGTCGTCGAAGTTGAGAGAGTTTGCTATGGATCGGGCCAGCCATGACATTATGTGAATAAAGGAAAGTAAATCGGGGCGGTCGCCGGCGATCTGTGTTCCGTACAATGGGGGATTGAGAAGTGGATTCTACTGAAGAGGTTGGTCTGTAGTTTTCAGCACAAGAAAGAGCATATTCATTTTTGCCTGTTTTGCTATAAGACCCCTCAGATTTCAGCTTTTTTACATTCAAACCCAAAATATCCATCTGTAACTGACATTGAATTTGAATTATAATTATATCATCACTTCATTGAAATACTAGTATTACTAATTTAGTTTATATTCCTTGGGTAAACTAGCAATAACTAATGTAACTTATCATTTAAGAAAAATAGTGTATACTTTTTTCCTACATAGGGTGTGTTCCGTGATTAATTATCTTATGACGATTAAGTTTCTGTAAATTTGAATTCGACCAAAACAATTTAGGTGGAGACTAGTATATTTTATTCTTTCTTCATTATTACATAATATGCACCATCTCATCATAAGCAAAATTTACCCAATACATAATGATTGCGGTTTTTTTCCGTCATTATAAAAATATCAGTAATAGGGTTGAATGACCGTTCCTCTTAGGAAAATTGCATGTATAATTGAATTTAAATTTCTATATATTTTATTTATTCTAAATCAGTTTGCAGAAATTAACTTTTGTTGGTCCTCTTCTGAATCTGAATTGGACATAGGTAACCAATCTAATACTTACTCCGTAAGTTGGAGTTTGTAGAAAGTCGCGGTTAATGTGCTGACATATATATGATCCCACCGATATCTTTTTGATTTATACCATGTCCAATAAACACGCTTTTAACTATATATGGAGAAAATTTGGTCTGCTCATATTTGAGAATGTGAATGAATACAAGATAATCAAAGATACAAGAGGTTGAAGAGTAAAAAATTACTACATGACTTTTAAGTTTTAAGAGTGTTTTAAGTTGATCGAAGAGTTTAGTAGAAGTTGATTAAGAAGCGACACCAATGTAGCTAGGGTTTTAGACTTGATCTGATTAATATTTGACAAAAAGAACTCCGGTATTTTTAAGAAGGAGATTTTTTTCTTTTTGTTAGTTTATTATAGTGTGTGAGGGAATGTTTATTGGTGTTAAAACTTTTGAGCTTTATTTCAAGAAAAGGCGATAAGAATAAAAAGCACTCTATATTATCTCTTTCCAAAATAGTCCAAAATTTGAACATAACTTAAATATTCTTCTTCCAATAAAATCTAAATTGGTAAACGAAGAAAAATTGTCTAGGATGTACTCTTATAGGCTTTGACCTACATTTTAATCTCCAATCAAGTATTTAAATTTAACTATTTATACTGCACCCACCAACTCGATTATTAAATTTGAAAATTAGACTCATAAATCTTTTTATGAGAAGCCCATATCACGTAATCATGACACTATGGACTTTTAAAGATTATGAAAATATGTTACACCCTGTACTTTTTTTCTTGACATGATACTTTACTTAGCTTAAGTATTAATAAAATAAACACAATAATAAAAAATGTTATCATAATGACCTTCATGATTACCACACTCACTATTGATCCCACACTATAAATTACTCACTCCGTCTCATAGTAGATGTCACACTTTCCTTTTTAGTTCGTCCCATAAAAATGTCATATTTCCTCTTTTGAAAAAAGTTTTCTCTCACATCAATTATAAAATTATATTTTCTGTAACCACTTAACACACAAAACAGCCTCCCCTAAAATCTCGTATCATCTCCCAAATGTGCCATCTTCTTTGGGACGGAGGGAGTATAAACTATAAACGGTGAGATTTGCTATTAAATAAACCTTTATAGAATCTAATCAAGTTCAAAAAATAATTTAACCCAACTTTAAACTCAAACTATCTCTATATAAACCACACATTATGCTAAGTTTCAATATGAGAATAATATCTGTGCAACCATACTATGCTAAGAAGAGGCTTCACCACCACCGCACCACCCATCTCCGCCGTGGAACTTGGTTGGTGCCGGTTGCGGAGGCGACGGCGGAGGTGGAAGGTCGGCTCGGTACGGTTGGGGAACAGGCGGAGAGGGTTCCTCCTCGCCGTCCGGCCAGTGGTGCAATGGGCGGTGATTGTGCGGCCCTTCCGCTTGTTAAAGAAATTGGTGGCGGAGCTAGCGGCGAACGGGCGGCTGCTGGAGGCGTATTGCCGGACTCTGCCGCTGCTCCGCCTTCAGCTCTTCCCGTAGTGTTGAAATATTTGTCGGTCATTGGTTGGATGATTGGGTGAGGATATGATTCCAATTTTGATCAGAGTTATGTCCACATCGATATAATGTTATGTAACTTGTAGTATTTGCAATTGTAATTAAATGGTCTTATATTTGTATGATTGTACCACTGCACATGGTCATGTATCTTGAACCAACATTTTATATAGTAAATCTTCAAACCCCACATCAATTGATCTCACAACCGATACGAGACATTGAGTCCGTAACAGAATATAACCAACAAAAGGAGTGATGAAAGATAAAGAGTAAGAGATCTTATTTACATCTATTGACATATGATAATTCATTTACATTGGATAAAAGAAGTTAACATTTACATATGTTGCAAATATAATCAAGATTAGGTAGGTTTGAAGTTACCGGAGAGCCACTCCAGCTGCGACCAGATCAAGCCTCGCAGCGAGAAGCTCGTTCTCTCTTCCTCCCCGCTGCTTGTTCTAGAAGGCGTAGACTCCGGAGATGTCCCCGGGGATACGTTTTCAAAAACTGTCCGCCCTCCTATTTCTCGTCTCACCACCTCCACCGTTTCCGGACTCACATCTTCCCCTGTTGCGTCTTTCAGGTAGAACGTCCCCACTGCGTTTTCGCCACGAGTCCCAATCTCCGCCCGGTTATTGATAGCCCGTTCTCCCGAAGAACACTTGTAACGTCCGATAGCAGTCCCGTCCGGTTCTTGGTGCAAATTTTTAGTCTCAATCCCTGCATATATCATTCAAGTAGACATTAGGTAACTGATTGTACTAATTAATACAGAGTTCAGAATTGTTTAATCAATCAAACTAATTAACATGAAACATTGATGAAATTTACAAAAACATACATGGGAAACTCTCCTTTCTGTGGCAGCAACCAAACATTTGGTAACCCGGTGCTTCTCGCTATCGGTCTCTAACGTCCCGTTCTTGTCCGTTATGTAATATTCCTACGATAATTTTTCGATAAAGGCTTCTTTATAAGAGGAGAGGGTACCTGAATAAAAAATTAGATTCATTGAGATGAGTATATACCTGAAATGCAGTAGAGCCTTGAGAGCCAATGGCAGCATGGTGAACCACAAAGTTCAAGTCCGTGAGAGCACAGACCGTGTCGAATAGCAGCTTAGGCCCGGTCTCTGCTCCTCACGGTAACAATCGAGTAGCCGGTTTCCTTGCACCTCTGTATCTTCACATGAGTCCCAATCTGCCCCTTCCTCTGCTCCTTCCGGCATCCACCATACACATTGATGCCGTCCCATTCGCTGTTTCCGTTGCAGCACGAGCAGCATTGGTCGTAGTCTCGGTCCGCGGCCATCAGCTGGTGGAGGCGCCTCTCCGTGTGGGGGGGAAGGGGAAGCCAGAGTCACACTATGCCTCTCGTCCTCGTGGTGGTGGGCCTCCACCACATTCTCGAGGTGGGACCGTACTTGGGCTGCCCGGGCAGGGTCGGCCATCCGCCCGGCATTGCCAGAGGTGTCCTCGACATAGATGATGCATGCCGCCCGGCCCTTGTGAGTCCATGCCACGGCGGCAGAGATGTGGCAGTCCATCTCAGCGAGGACGGCCGACATCTCTGACATCAGGCCCGGCCTGTCCAGCCCCGTCATCTCGAATGCCACGTGGTCTGCCGATACGCCTCTAGGCCTGGCCTCCTTGTTTGGCAGCCTACTTTTGCAAATGGCCTAAAAAATTAAATAACCTTTAGTTTATGACTCTCTATGTAATGCAATTGTAACAATAGTGAGTGGTAGTAGTAAAAAAGCAAGGAACCTCTTGGATTTGATGGATAAGGTTTTGATCAGTGAGTTTGTAGCCTTGTTGATCTGTGACGTGGAAGACTGGAATCCATGCAATGAAAACAGCTTAGAATGAATATAAAAAACACCAAATTTGGGTTGGTGAACTGAAATGTAAGATATACTAAAATATAAGAAAATGAATATGTTAATATTGGGCTGGCCTCACCATCCATCAACCAACCACCATCGGAGGAGATGTAAGATTTGGAAATGAGGAGGTCAAGATCTGTAAGAACTTGGACCATCTCCAGCAGCACCCCATGCTTATTAGCACTATCAACCTGCACTCACCAAAAAAAATTTCCATCATTAATTAACATAAAAAATACACAGCGAATATGAATGTGTGTAAGATTTGGAAATGAGGAGTAATATTTGCTTCGAATAAATATCTTTACCACAGATTAAAATAACTTAGAAAATGAAACTACAAACTTTGTTGCTTAGTAAACTATAGATCATAACTATATGGTTCAAAGCACTCAAAGATAGTATACTACTAGAATATTGTATTCTTAAACCTAATACAAGTATGAAACAAAATGCAAACACATCTCCATAACTTCATCTAGATTAGATGAAAGAATTTTAAGTTCCATAAATTGCATAAGAATTCAAAAGGATCAAGTTCTGAAAAATGTGCAGCAAATAGGAATATTCAGATATACACAATTCTTTGATGGTAGTAATGAAGTTGAGGTCTATTCTAAAACTACATGTACTAACCATGATGAGACTGCAATCTGGATATATGTCATTGTCAACAGAAACCCTGAAAACCCCAACACATAATCAGATGAAGTTAGAGCAAACTAATTAAGCATATTAAAAAAATTAATTATGTAATATGAAACCCTACACAAACAAACCTTGGAGGATGGATTCTTTCTAAAAGAAATTCAAAGTCTGGATCAATGTAGGGCGTGTATGTGATATCCATCATTCGATGAAACTGCACAATTAATTCCAATTCACAATTACTAACTCTCAAAGCCACCAACTTTCAATGTCAAGAACGTTAATTATATGTATGTATATATATAGTATGTTTGTGGATGGGTGGGTGAAGATAAAGGAGACATTGTGTGCTCCTTGTTAATCAAGTCTATTATACAAGAAAGCAACATATACACGTTAAACTATCATGGAAAATATTAGGTTCTTGAAAAGAAGGAAAATTACCAACTTGAAATTATATTCCAATTTGACTAGGATTCGAAAGTCCGGATCACCAAATTGGGGATGCACTGAATTCTTGGCATTCTTGCAACAAAAGAGACAAAGTGAGTCACATCACAAAATCTATCGAAAAGAAAAAAGGATAAATCTGACGAATGAGATATACATTGTTGAAATCTTGACACCAAGATTCCGTATCATCAATGCATGAGAAATGGAGTAATTAATATCCAAATAAGGGAAGGGAAGTGATTCACTCAACAAGAATAATGAACCACAAATTGACTTACAAGCCGGCCGTCGGCGTGAAAACTCTGCAAACTATAAGGGTTTTCGGAGCAATTAATTTTGTGTGTGTGTGTGTGTTTGTGTGTAGAGAGAGAGAGTTGTGATTTGAAATTAGGAGAGGGAGAAATAGGGTAGAAGAGAAGAGGTATTAAAGTTAGTATAGTCAACGAAGGTGGAGATGGGTACAGAGGAATCAGAGCTGGAACGCGCACGTAGAAACGGTGGATGACGTGGCGCGTGGATCGAACGTCGTAGTCATCTCTAAATTTGGGTTGCAAGGCTAAAATGTCCAATTCTAGAACGCTCTAGTAGATTGACGTCACCTTCATCACAAAATTCACGTGTCACGGTAAATTAATTTCTAACTCTTTCAAAGAGGTAGATTAGCAATATTCTTTATTGTATTTGAAGAAAATATGTTGAGGAAATAATTAATTACTAAAATAAGTCTATATATTGTTATTATTCAACAAAGAGAAAAGTATTGTTGATTCTTTTACTTTGAGATTCTTCTGTTATGGCTCCTTGATCGAATAATTTTCTATGGAGGTTCTATGAATTGATAGTAAAGCATATGATTGTTGAAGACAACGACAATAATAGACAAATATGTATGTACCCATCAAATATAAATATTAAAGAGGGACAAATATGTATGTAACGGATCCACGTCAATCCACATGGATAATAATAAAGAAATGGTGATGCTAATTTCTTGGTATTAAAAAACTTATCCATTGGCTTTGGTTAATCTCTGGATTTAATTATGTTTGTTTGAGAACATTTTCGAGTATTTGCTTTTGTTTGACGCTTCATGCCTTCCTTACTAGATGTTATAACCAAATGAATACTCCTCTAATACTTATAACACCATAATCCAAAACTAAGATTAAATCTACATCTTTGAATTTTAAAATGAGTGGAAGAGAAAATATTGTTAAAATTAAAACATCAAAATTGAAAGCGAATCTATTCAGACATCCGAACATATAATTTCAAAATTCTGGTACCCAAAATCTATTGAATATTAGGTCGGGATCAGATATACATGAAACTCAAGAACTAAATTTGCAGCCCTAGTTTAAAGTGCATGTAAAATAATTACGAAAAAGTTTTATGTCTCACATATGTGACATGTGATAGAATCCTAAATATATTGAATTTTAATATAATACGCCATTCATCCCACAATAGGAGTCACATTTGTGTGACTCCTAAACAGAATCCTAAACAGAATTGAATTTTTAATATAATACGCCATCCATCCCACAATAGGAGTCACATTTGGTGTGAGCACGAGTTTTAAGAAATGTAAAGAATAGTGAGTTGGAAAAGTTAGTGAATATATATGAGGTCACTTTTTTATAATGGTTTTATAATAGAATGTGAGTGAAGTGAGTTAGTTGAATGTGTGACCTACTTACTATATATGGTAAAAGTAAAATGTGAACTCTTATTGTGGGATGAACCAAATGACAAAATGTGACCTTTGTTTGGGATGAAGGGAGTACTACATAAACTTGGTATAAGAGCATCCGCAATAGCGGACTAAAACACGGACTAGCGGTTAGGGC